>NC_137821.1:42580355-42612855 GCF_963921795.1 Nannobrachium achirus | reverse complement strand
CATTCCACCAACCATTAGTCTGAAATAGACCAGAGACTGGAATGAACTGGAATTTAAAAAAGCGCGCACGCACACACACACACACACACACACACACACACACACACACACACACACACACACACACACACACACACACACACACACACACACACACACACACACGTACATTCCCTCTCTGTAACCTTTTATTCACTATACGTACATGTGTGGAGCCTTTTCTTGGATGAATTCTTCGTCCTTTCTTTTGTTTCGCTTACAATATTATCTTCTAAAGTTATTGTGGGAGAGTCATGGTGCTATCACTGTGAAGGTGCTGATAGTAGCGATGTGTAGTTCATGAGTAATTTGCAAGAACGAATCGTGAACGATTTGTTCAATTCCTTAAACTGTTACGTTCACGCTTTTGTTCATAGCCTACTCCCCGTCCCCACCCCCTGATAGCCCCCAGCATACAGGACAGGAGGGCAGGCTGTAGGCGCAAAGTAACGAAAACGTTCCCGTGATAGTATTTTTCACGGGACGATCGGGCTATGGACGATGAACGTGAACGAATCATTTGAGTGGATCATTGCCGTGAATGTGAACAAAATGATTTGTTCACTGAAATGAACGTTTTTTTCCCACCACTAGCTGGTAGAGGCTAAACTAATTCTTAGTTGGAGACACCCTTGTGGCCCTTGTCTGACTGGAACTACAGCTTCTGTCCATTTCTGTCCACTGAACGTAGATTTAATCCTGTAATCCACAGGATTGAACATGAAGTAACATTTTGATGAAATGAATAAAACACAAAAAACACCCCTTCCTCACAAAAACAACAAAACAAAACAAACACATTGTGTCCTCACTAAAGGGTAAAAAAAAGAGAGAAAAGGTTATTGCATCATAGGGATGGGACGATACGCCATATTATCGTTTATTGTGAGAAAAAACACTCACAATAATCGTATCGTGGAGATTGTATTTATCGCGATACCGAGCTGCATATCCGGTGCCACTTAAACCCTCTATAATTGGTAAAAGGTACTTATATTATACGTACTCGATACAGTCTTTTTTTCCACTCTCTATCAAATGTCTTCGCCAAAAAATAGCCGATCTACAAGCTCACAACGCGTCACAGCTGGTAGATCTGCAATTTTTTGGCAAATGTTCCGCCCCAGGATAATGGATTTTTGATTATCGTGATAATATCGTAAATCGCAATTTCTTTTGTCACAATAATCGTGATATGACATTTTCATATCGTCCCATCGCTATTGCATCATGGCTACGAGCTGTGGCTCTTTACAACAGAGGTCTGCTCACTACTCATGTCCGTCCTCAATGTCATAAAAAGGGGATTCGGATTCAGAAATGGTGAAAGTGGCCCAATAACAGCACATGCTCTTTTTTCCATGCTGTGCAGGCAATGTTTAGTCCACCGCTGACCTGTCCACTGTCCTTGTTCCACTCATTGAATGCCAAATAGGAAGTATTTTTGAAGGCCAACCCCAGAGGTCATTCTTGCCATGGGTGTTCCTACAGCACATTTCCAATGGAACGTTTGCACCGGATGTTGGACATATTAAGTAGAATAAGCTCTGTATAAGCAAACAAAGGGCTTATGATATGAACATAATCTATTTGACAACATTATCTCTTAATCTGTGTCCCTCTATATGGGGGCAGCCTACCCGTTAGAACTCCCACAGCGAGAGAAAATGTATGTCACTGTTCCAAATGCCTGGATTCCGAGGCTAGCTGTTCCAGTGGCATTAGGATTTGCATACGATTTGTTCTTGCATATTGGTTGCAAAACGTGTCCATTCCTGAATTTTTCACACATTTTAAGAAGCATGCTTAAAAAGGATAAGTGCCAGTAGGAGGGCTTAATCACATACATTCGTTATTTTTTTCTTCTTCTGTGTACCTTTGAATGCCTTTTACAGCATGTCTTTGAATGCCTTTTCATTACTTTTGTAAAGCAACTTGAATTGTCCTTGACTTGACTTGTGTATGAAACGCTCTAGCACAAACACGCGTGCCTTGCCCGGGGGCAAGCCTTTGATGTTTTTACTTTTGTGAACTTCTGGAGCCCATTAATCATTAATCACCGGATGTGCACGAGAGCTACCTGATGCCATTAATCATCTGTTGACATCACTGTAGTTTCTCTTATGGCAAATACACAATGTATTTTCGTCCATGCCCTAAATGTCTTTTTTTGACTATTTTGAAAAACATTTTAGAATACTTAAAATAGTAGATCTACATTGACAAGTTGTGAGCTTGTGGATCAGCTATTTGATCTATTTAAAAATGGTTTTCAAAATACCGGTAGTAAAAGTTAGTATAAGTTAGTTTAGGGATGAAGGGGTAAGGCATGGATGAAAATAGGGCCCATAGGCTACTGAATGGCAGTGGTGGATGAGATATGAAAATACATTTTTTTCTCTAAATGTGTCAAACATTTTCAAAAGTAAAAGATCCAGAAGATCACAACGTTATACGACGCATTAGCCTTAAACCATGTACTTTGTTTACCGGCGGGGTCACCCAGGGGTATATACTTGGCCCCCTCCTTTTTTATATTGGATTAATTAATCCAGCTGCTATCATCACATAGGTTAATTAGGGGTAAAAAGTTAATTAGGATAACAGGACACTATTAACTCAATTAGCGCCGATCCCGAGAATACTCGTGAAAAATACTCGAGTAGCACATGGTGCCGATCCCGAGTATACTCGCGAAAAGTACTCTATTACTGTAACGGCGGTTCTCCTACCCTGTAGCCTGGCGGAAGGTCCTGAGACGATCGCCCTCGCCGATTCATCATCATCACGGATCCACGAGCACAAAATAGTAATCCCATAACATTGAGGCAGACGGGGAATCTCATCTTTAATGTCCATTATCTCAAAACAACACTTTTAAAGGGAGGATGGCAGTAGATTCTCGCTTATATAACACATGTTGAAAAGCACCGATCCGCCATTACACAACAGTATGTTGATGACGAGCGATTCCGGTGAATGACGTGATGACGTCAAACCGGAAGTGTTTACGCTATGGACTTCTGGCCTTCAAAATAAGACAACAGTCGTGGATGCAGCCTGTGGGAGGCACGCTGGACATTTTAATCCGTTAATTTCAGGAGCACTAAATGAGTTAACAAGACAGACGGCCTGTGAGGACCTTATCCACACTGGTGTGAGGCTGTTTTGCCTGTAAAAAAAGGTAAGTCTGAATAGGTGCGTGCGTGCATGCGTCCGCGTGTGCGTGTGCACGTGCGCTGTGCTTGGCCTATATGGGGATCCAGTTGTCCAGAGCCACAGATCTGACCGCTATGCCATACAATATATGGTCATGTGCATACAGTATATGGGAGCGAACTACTTCAAACTCGCAAGGACTCAAGGAAATGCATTGCCTGTGACTGAGTCGTTCGGATATGCCCAGGTCCGCCAATCCAACAGATAGCATATGCCCATACTGTATATGGTTATGCCAATGTACTGTATGGGCATATATGACATCAGGGATCTCCATATTATGGGCATAAGAGGGACAAGGACTGACAGATACATAGATCTGCATGTATGGGCATGGGCTGTAGTGGCCCTCACACTACTCTATTTTCTCTATGAGGGCCGAACCTCTATGAATCAGTTTAACCACGTCAACCCTATATACTTCGGATATCTGAGAATAGTCATGCGACATCTAGAAAGAAACATTTCGAATATTTTTGTTACATTTTATCAACACAAATCTTGTTTGGGGGCGTCGCTGACACAAAAACAGTTTCAGATGGGGGTCCACGGCCAAATGCATAGATGTGCTGTTCATGGCATGAAAACGTTTGGGAATCCCTGGTTTAAAGACGAGACAAGACAACGAACGTGTCAAGAATGACCCGAGACATCCTCTTCACCGTGTGAAACTATAAACTAAATGCTCCCGTTTCCTGCCACCAATGTGACCTGAACGTCCTGGGGACAAATTGGAATTGATTTCAGTCTTGGCAGACGATTCTGAGGTCGTAACCCCGGATGCTAAGACACATTTTATCCATATATTATATTATTATTAGCATTCTGCGCACATTGCAGCCTCTGCCTCACATTACAGAGCAGGTATGGAAATCTACCTGTGATTTCTTATTCTATAATTTAACATATTTCATCATCTCTGTGCTGATTACAAAATTGGGAATTCTCAGACTAAGACACAGATCAATCCTCATTATATTTGCCTCATAGTTGAGTGCAAATACAATGCAAATATAGTAGGGCCATTACTGTATGTTTCATGACTAAAAAGCAGATTTCAATGAGTTCCTTCAAAATGTGTGTCATCCCAGGATACCTGATATATGAGTGTTTAGAGTGCGTACATTTGGGCTTCCAGTGGTGGAAAAGGTACTCTTATTTGTTTTATCAATACTGCAATGTAGAAATGCTCTGTTACAAGTGGAAGTCATTTATTCAAAATGATTTATTCAAAAAGCACAAACAAGGACCAAAAGTAAAAGTACTCAATATGCAGAGTTTGTGACTACACTGGAGACTGAGGTTAGCTGGTGATTGGCTCCTGTGGTCTTTAAAGATGGCTGCCTCCAGTTCCACAGATGTCTTCCTCCTAGCCAGCACCAAAACACCAGTCCTCTGTGTTTGCCAGTGGTTTTAGCGTTCGTAGTGTTTTAGAGTTAGTAAACTGACTCCTCCCATCTTGGAAGAGACTGGTTTACGAGGCTAATGGTAGGGGTGGGTGGCCTTTCTTATGGTTTTGAACTCTATCTTTCTGTTTGCCACAGGTTAGCCTAGGGCTTTTAACTGAGTTTTATGTATTGTACAGTACCCAACCTGTGGTATTTCACCCGTGTTTGTGTTAATAAATTACAGTATTTTGGACTTTTAAACTGTTGTAGTTGTGGTTCCGTTTTGGGACTGGGAAGGAGGGAGTACATTTTTTTGTTGCGGCCTAGTATAGGCTCCCCTAGGCCGGGCCGTAACTGTGTGTGTGAGTTTGTGTATATGTTTGTGCCTTTCTATATGTGCCGTAAGCTGCCATAAGCCTCGACCGACCACATGGTCCAGTCTGCTTTTCTGATGTGTATCTGATAGGCAGTATGTGCATAGCGCATGTACGTAGGTGGAGGGGGTTTCTCTCTTTATCTGCTCACCCAGCTGGCTACTTCAGCTGAGAGTCAGCACTGTGTGTGTGTGTGTGTGTGTGTGTGTGTGTGTGTGTGTGTGTGTGTGTGTGTGTGTGTGTGTGTGTGTGTGTGTGTGTGTGTGTGTGTGTGTGTGTGTGTGTGTGTGTGTGTGTGTGTGTGTGTGTGTGTGTGTGTGTGTGTACGTGTGTATATTAATGGTGGTGTGTACAGCTTCTATCAGCTGTGTCTTTGCACTAGAGCTTAGTAGGCTACACACTCATTCCCATATTGTAGTTTCATTTGAAGTTATTATTATTTTGATATTTTTGGGCCTTTTTTGCCTTCATTTAAAGTAGACAGGAAACAGGGAGAGTGACATTTTCAGCAAAGGCCATTGGGAGCGACACGCTGTCAGGCATCAGAGCCTAATGTGGTATGTGCCTGGACCGCTAGGCCAGCGGGCACCCATCTCACTTGAAGTTCACGCTGAAAGAAACAAATAGAAAGACTAATTGCAAAGTTTGGAGAATAAGATTGCTGCTAAGCACTATTTGTAGCGGCCCCATTCACCGAAAGATGTTCATACACTTCAACTGACTATTTATGAATTTATTAAAAATCCACTGATAAGAGCTGAGTTAGTTGACAGAACAAACACAAAAACAAAACTGTAATAGTTTCCCATCTTTTCCTTTTCTTTCTTCTGTGCCATAACACATTGGCTTCAAACACAAAAGGCACATTCACCACAGTGTGTCTTTTTAACCTGACTTTGACCATTTAATATCAAAATGACTGTACTTTACTTTCCAATTAATTGAAGCACCTGACTTCACCATCATTACTATCACATTACTAGTTTAGCAGCATTTTTTTTTTTAACCTGGTAAGACTTGAGGACGATTCTACAAATGCCTTCTAAATCAGTGGTTCTCAACCTGTGGGTCGGGCCCCCCAGGGCGGTCCCCAAATTATTTGTGGGGGTCCCCAGATGATTAACTTAATGTGCAACATTGTTTCTCACTCAACAGTTAACAAACCACTATAACGTTTAAGTGTATAGAGGGTATCTGCACATTTCTAAATTGACAATTTGAGGACTTTTTAATACCTCTAAAATGACAAATTAAACATTGGCCAAATTGTCAAATATTAGAGGCAGAAATTGTGAAAATAGCCGATCTACATGCTCGAGGCATTGTGAGCATGTAGATCGGCTATTTTCACAATAGAACCGTGTTATACAAAATGTAATGCCTCAACTCTTAGGGCTCGTCAGGGTGGTAATATGATTATTTTGGGGGTCGCGGCCTGAAAAGGTTGCGAACCACTGTTCTAAATCATTGAAAGTTTCCCAAAACCGTCCCCTTTTTTATTATCATTTTGAAAACACAAATAGTGAAAATAATAATAGAAAATATTGCCTCACATCGAATTCACATACTGTATGTGTTATATTGGCCATCTTGGATTTGACCTCGGTCCTCAGGGATAAAATCTGACTTCTGTCCACATCTGAAAATTTACATTCTGGTATTTACTGACTAGGCACTTTTTTTTAATCAAAAAGTGCACAATTGTGTTGATTTATACAAACTACATGACACTTGCATTCATTCCTATTCTACTATTCTAGGATGAACACTTAGCAAAAGTAAGAGGCTTGTATTCATTTGTTTCATTTCATTCCAACCTATAGCCAAAGTATGGCACTTAAATGGTTAGTTTATGTTTGTAATACTAATCTAAATCTAACTTGTAACTAAATGTTTGTAGTAGAAGTAGAAGTAGAAGTATTGAAAAATGTATACACTCAAAGTACCTCAAAACTGTCCTTAAAGTACAAAGTTTGAGTAGACATTGAAACGAGACAGTAACCTAAACAGTGTGTGCTACAACACTGACACCTAGAGGTCTTTTTTGGTCATTGTCAGTAGGGGGCAACCACAGGTTACAGCTCTTGGAAAGAAGCTTTTTTTCCAGCCTGTTTGCTCAGTTTTTTGTTATGTATAGGCTACAGGTAAGGGTTACTTTAATTAAATTATCTAGCTACATTCAGTGATGGACAGCATCTAAGTGAATACTGTGCTTAACATTTCGTGGATACTTATGACTTTCACTCCACTATGATTTCAAAGACAAATATTTTACATTTGACAGTCATTTCATAGGATGGCTGTTATGTGAAGCCGCCAGCCCCGCATAGGGGAGAGCGGGGTAAACTGAGACACCGGGTAAACTGAGACACCCCCTGGGCCCCTGGATCTAGGCATTGAAACACATATGTGGTCATGTGACCATTATATTTTCAAGACCCTTGAATTTTCACCTTGCCATGAAGGAGAGGACCTGATAGTGCTGTTGAAAACATGCTTTTTTCACAAAAATATGTTTTTTGCATGTACAAGTACATTGTCAACATAATCAGCTGTTGTGTCATAGCAAATTGAATCGGGGAGAACATTTTATATCATACATGTTGATGAACTACCAACTTATAAATCCATGTGATAGATGCTAGCTAAACATTACCCTGAATTTATAAGAGATGTCCTTTTTCCCAAAATGTGGCTATGGGGTAAAGTGAGACAATTGCTTCGGAGTAAAGTGAGACACTATCTCACATTACCCCAACATGATAGAACAGGAGAAAGCTGTACAAACCTGATTAAAGGGTGTACCAAACTTCTCTCAATTGATTACTATTATATGTATTTTTCCCTGTAGAATCTGCAAAGTATATTGTTGTATTGTGCATAATTAATGAGATAATTAGCACATTTAACTAAATCAGAACCTCTGTTCACCTCTTCATCCAGGACTTTGTGTCAGGTGAGTGGGTTTTACTGTGGGCAGTAGAACCACTCAGGTGGAGGCTGGTAGCATTCTAGACACTTAGTGGCTTCTGAGACTTCCCAGCACAACACACACGCACGCACGCACGCACAAACGCACACAGGCAGGCAGGCAGACAGACAGGCACGCATGCACGCATGCATGCACGCACATACGCGCACTCTCTCTCTCTCTCTCTCTCACACACACACACACACACACACACACACACACACACACACACACACACACACACACACACACACACACACACACACAACTGTTCCAAAAATGGACCTGGGAGTACTGATAGGGGAGGTCTTTGCCATGGGTGACACCAGAAACCCAAAGGTTATCACAGTATTGTTTTTTTGTTTTTTTTTAATGGCAAGTACACCATTTCTGTCTCCATACTGCTGACTGCAGTAACTTTGAAAATGAAAAACAAAATATATTTCAAATAAAGAAGGAAGCTGCTTATTCTCCCTTCAAAGACCCACCACACACAATCTTTTTTTTTCTAGCGTTGTGTTGTGTTATTTGAAATAAGTTGAATAAAACACAACCTTTAGCGTCAGTGACATTTGGCACAATTCTTTTCAGAGTGACAGTATAGACTAGTGACTGCTGGCATTGAAGAGAGTGTTACTTGAGGACAGTTGGAGATCTGATTCAACCAGTTAAACTAGTTTTCTTTTTGGCAAGGAAGCTAATAGTTGTTGTTTTCATTAAGGATAGGTATTCTGTTGATGAGAAAGGCTTGGAACATTATTGTGATTCCATTCTAGTTAAGTAATGGAACATCGGAGGAAGAAACTTGAACACTGATTAAAATGACTGTCATGGCACGGAATGCAATGTCACAACTACTTTCATGTTTATCCTGATGCAACACAACAGTATCATGCTACAAAGAAAATCATTCAAAAAAGAAAATAATAAAGAAAGATTACGCATTACCCCAACATGATAGACAGGGAGAAAGCTGTAAAAACCTGATTAAAGGGTATAAAAATGTTGAATTGATCTCAATTGATTCCTATGTATTTTTCCCTGTAGAATCTGCAAAGTATATTGTTGTATTGTGCATAATTAATTAGATAATTCGCATATTTGACTAAATCAGAGCCTCTGTTCACCTCTTCATCCAGGACTGTGAGTGGGTTTTACTGTGGGCAGTAGAACCCCTGGGCAAGTCCCGCTTTGGCGACGTGGCGTTAAGGCGACGTAGCGATAAGGCGAAATACAAGTGTACTTACAGGGTTTCTGGTAGTACCGATAAGGCGAAATGTACTAACAAGGGGAACCTTTCCAACACAATGTTTCTTCCAGAATCGGATTCAAAGTAATAGTATAGCTGTTAAAAATCCACTAAAATGATGTGTGGTGTGAATTTGGACCGATAGGGGAGAAACCTAAAGTTTATCACAGTATAGCTTTTTTTTTTTTTTAAATGGCAAGTACACAATTTCTGTCTCCATACTGCTGTAACTTTGAAAATGAAAAATAAAATCTATATGAAATAAAGAAGGAAGCTGCTTATTCTCCCTTCAAAGACCCACCACACACAATATTTTTTTTCTTTTGTGTTGTGTTATTTGAAATAAGATGAATAAAACACAACCTTTAGCGTTATATTTGGCACAATTCTTTTCAGAGTGACAGTATAGACTAGAGACTGCTGGCTTTGAAGAGAGTGTTGTTACTTGAGGACAGGAGGAGATCTGATTCAACCAGCTAAACTAGTTTTCTTTTTGGCAAGGAAACTAATAGTTGTTGTTTTCATTAAGACAGGTATTCTGTTGATGAGAAAGGCTTGGAACATTATTGTGATTCCATTCTAGTTAAGTAAATCATGCTACAAAGAAAATCATTCAAAAAAGAAAAGAATATTAAAGAAATATAACGCATCACCCCAACATGATAGACAGGGAGAAAGCTGTAAAAACCTGATTACCAAACTTTTCTCAATTGATGTATTCTTCCCTGTAGAATCCATTTCTTTTTACATATTTTATGTTTTTTATTTTTTTATTTTTTGAATATACTTTGCAGAAATGGATTCTACAGGAAAAATGACATAAGGAACAACTGAGACAAGTTTGGTAAACCCTTTTATAATATTTTTATAGGGTTTTTTCTTTTTTCTTTCTGCTCATGTGTCATATTATTTGACACATGGGTGGAAATGACAGGACAAACACTTTTAAAATAATTTCTGCTATGTACATGCACTTTTGTCTTGAATACATTCTGATAACTTCCATTGTTAGGAAACATCCCAAATTACTGGGAAATGTGTACATTTTTACTGATATATCTTTTAGTTCACCTAGAGGGGAGCAAATGTAAAAAGTGTCTCAGTTGTATTTTTACCCCCTCTCTCCCTCTCCCTCTCCCTCCCTCTCTCTCTCTCTCTCGCTCTCTCTCTCTCTCTCCCTCTCCCTCTCCCTCTCCCTCTCTCTCTCTCTCTCTCTCTCTCTGCCTGAGAGGAGTGGTGTAGAAAATTAATGTTCAGTTCAGTTGTTGGTATGTGTGGTCGAAGGAGGGAAGTGGCTTAATAATAATCAGGGGTTGTAAGTTTTGTAAAGCTATAAAAAATATATATTTTCTAAGGTATTAGAGCTGGGGTGTGAAATAAATAATAATTATGCTATATTTATATATAAATCATATGAAGGTGCGGTCGTCGTGGGATAAGGGGAGTGGCTTAGTATAATGTGTGTAGTGTCCCTAACTGTCCGTGTGTGCTCGTGTGAGGAGCAGCCAGGAGGTAACAGTTTGTTCAGACTATTTTACAACAACACAGGACAACATGAGATGAGACAACATGTGTAGGGTGAGTTTAAATGAGTTTAATATGTTTAATGAGTAAATAATGAGTCTCACCGCTCTATAGTTATAGTATGGGATATAAGTGTTTCTAATTGTGTACATTAGTTTAATATGTTAATAAGTAAATAACGAGTCAGAGCTCAAGTTCCATGATACTTGTCCTGATTGTCATTGTGCTTAATGCTGTAAATGTGTCCACATTTACTGATAAAAGTGTTGCTTTGTTTACTTTGTGTTGTTGTGGAGCCTAGCCGCTAACCACCAGTGTAGGTTAGTTAGACTGTTTATCTGGACTGATGAGAGAAGGGGAGGGAAGCAGATCTACAAGCTCGTCACAGCATGTTACTCTGCAGATGTGTGCTTTGATTGATTGATTGAAGACTTTATTAGAAGTTTGCATAGGAAAAGGTACAGTTTCATGACGGTACAGTTCACTGGTACAAGGTCTACTAAAAGGAGATCCATGAAAAGACTAAGCTTATTTCCACTGGAAACCATGCTTGTAGATCTGCTGCTTTGTTTTTGTGTTGATGTTGTCTTATGTGATATTTAGAAGCAGGTGGTACACAGGACCGTTGAGTGATTTAATTACAACAAGTGCTCATTTGAATTATCACGGAATTTATTGACAGAAAGTAGATCATAAAATGTCTATGTATGTGGCTGGCTGGCTGAATGGCTAGCTGGCTGACTGACTGCCTGCCTGGCTGGCTGAATGGTTTGACTGACTGTCTTGCTGGATGGCCCAAAATGCTACTGATCCCAGACCCAGGCTAACATTGTTGTTGTCAGGCAGGAATATAGTGAAAATAGAAAGTTCTACATGTTCAGCATGTTGTGATCTTGTAGATCTGCTATTTTCACTATTTTAAAAGGGTTTTTTAAATGATATAAAAATGTTTTGATAACATACCAGGTTAAATTAAATCCTCACATCTATACATATGACATCCTGCACATAATTAATATGATGAGTTAGAAAGTGAATCTGAATCTCATGTCATTGAAGGAGGGTTAAGGTTAGATCCTAGTTAAATCTAACTAAATCCAGTTAAATCTAACTATATATGTAGATATAGTCAAAATCCTGTGTGTGTGTGTGTGTGTGTGTGTGTGTGTGTGTGTGTGTGTGTGTGTGTGTGTGTGTGTGTGTGTGTGTGTGTGTGTGTGTGTGTGTGTGTTTGTGTGTGTGTGTGTGTGTGTGTGTGTGTGTGTGTGTGACCTGAAGTAAGGTCAAGACAAACTTCCTTTAATGAATCTCAGTATGATGTGTGTGGCAAAGGGTTAATAATATGACTCCCCTCTCTGCCACTCAGGTAGAAGAGCTCATCACTACATGTCTGGATGACATCTGACAGTGAATGTCTTCTCATCACCTCAGCTGAACCCAGATAAGACGGAGCTAAGCTTCTCTTCTTCCCAGGTAAGTTCGTTCATTCGTTTGTCCGTTCAGATTAATTCAGAACCTTGGTGTTGTACTGGACAGGCTATAGCTTTATGACTCTGTCTGGCTGGCTTATTATCTCTTTCTTTCTGCCTGGGGGTTGGTGTGTGTGTGTGTGTGTGTGTGTGTGTGTGTGTGTGTGTGTGTGTGTGTGTGTGTGTGTGTGTGTGTGTGTGCGTGTGCGTGTGCGTGTGCGTGCGGTGGGGAGTGTGTGTGCGTGTGCGTGCGGTGGGGAAGTGGGAGTAACTAGGGCCCAAGGTGGTGGGGGGGGGCTTGAAAAGCTGGTTGTGTGTCTGTGGGTCAAGGAGTGGTGCAGGAAGTAACACAGTTTGTTCAGACTCCATTTTACAAGACACAGAACAACATGAGACAACATGTTTAGGGTGAGTTTACATGAGTTTAATATGTTTAATGAGTAAATAATAGTCTACAGAAGTCTATAGTTAGACCCAGGCTAACATTGTTGTTGTCAGGCAGGAATATAGTGAAAATAGAAAGTTCTACATGTTCAGCATGTTGTGATCTTGTAGATCTACTATAGTTAGTGAGGACTGGGCGTGGCCTTGCAAAAATCGGCCACTTCCGCCCGCCATGTCCGTTGCTAGCCTATCTTTCTTGTGAGACTCTTGGATAAAAGGAAGCGATGACCGGAGAACAGCAATGACAGTTCGCTGGTTGTAGACAAGATGGATTGGTCAATGCAAGTGTAGGCTACTCTATTACAAGTTGAAGTCCAGTAGTAGGCCTATTAAAAATGTACATGAGTAAAAGTATAAAAGTATTGGTAATGGTATCAAAATGTACTTAAAGTACCAACAGTAAAAGTAGGCCTACTCATTGTGCAGAATGTCCCTTTCAAGTTATCAAAACATCTTTTGAAAATAGCATGGATCTAACATTGTGAGCTTGTAGATCGGCTATTTTCAAATGGTCAAAATATATGTAGGCCTATATGCTGAAGTATAGTAGGCCTAGCATTACTAACTAAATAAACGCAGTGGAGTAAAAGCAGGCCTACAATATTTGGATCAGAGCTGTAGTGGAGAAGAAGTACAAATATTGGCAAAGTACATATAGCTCAAAAGTGTACTTAAGTAAATATACTTAATTACTTTACACCACATAGCGTGCCTACAGCCAGTTATTGGGCCACTGCCAAGACCACTTGCAATTTGACTCGGCCATTACTCTGTCAATTTTCATCAAAAATTTTTTTTTTAAATGTGTCCATATTCACTGGAATGTCTGCTTTCATTTGCTGGTGCTCATTATTGTCTCCCAATAAAAAGATATCACGCTAAAATTGCGACTTCGGCTGTCCATGCATGAGCACAGAAAGAGCACAAGGCAGCAGAACAGAACAGCAATCACATTCATCCATTGCTTTGGAAATAAAGATCGGTTTATAATAATATAACATTCCCTATAAACAGTAGGCCTAAAATGCTACAATATTTGGATCAGAGATGTAGTGGAGAAGAAGTAAAAATATTGGCAAAGTACATATAACTCAAAAGTGTACTTATACAGTACTTAAGTAAATATACTTAATTACTTTACATCACATAGCGTGCCTACAGCCAGTTATTGGGCCACTGCCAAGACCACTTGCAATTTGAATTGGCCATTACTCGGTAAATTTTCATAAAAAAAAAAAAAATTAAACGTATCCATATTCACTGGAATGTCTGCTTTCATTTGCTGGTGCTCATATTGCCTCTCAATAAAAAGATATCACGCTAAAATCGCGACGTCGGCTGTCCATGCATGAGCGCAGAAAGAGCACAAGCAGATCAGAACAGCAATCACATTCATCCATTGCTTTGGAAATAAAGATCGGTTTATAATAATATAACATTCCCTATAAACAGTAAAATGTGTGTGATCGTTATGTTGATCAAATATGGTTTTATTGAAATGCAATCAAAGCCTAGAGCAATTGAAGTAAAGTATCGTTGCTTGCTCAACAAGTAGAACTAGTACAGACTGATCTTGATGCATCCAAGACCTAACAATGGCAATGGCCGCCAAAGTGGGCGGAGTTAAGCCCTGAATCTTGCGGTGATGTCATAACCGACAGTCCCTATTTCACTATTTTAAAATGATATAAAAATGTTGATAACATACCAAGTTAAATTAAGTCCTCTCACATACATATGACATCCTGCACATAATTAATATGATGAGTTAAAAAGTGAATGTGAATCTCATGTCATTGAAGGAGGCTTAAAGGGATATTACACTTAAAAAAAAATGTTGGTAATGTTAGGGTGACCATATTCTGAAAATCCAAAAAGAGGACACTCTACCCGGCATATATATATATGTATATATATATATAATTTTTCCCCCAATTTTCTTTTTCTATTACTAGTTTACCGCTCAATTATGCCCTATACCACTAATAGCCTATTATGTATTCAATTTTGAGGGGGTTCCAATTGGACCCTTTACAAATCTATTAATAGGCTAGAGATCCACTGATAAAGTATGCCTTTTGGCTCCTGTATGAACGTTCAGCTTTGTAACTAAATAAAAGAGAGGTAGCCCATTATTCAAACCGTCGTATCTTCTGCTTTACAAGGTTGTAGAAAAGATTCTGTCAATTTAGTTAGCAGAAGAGCTCTCACCTCGCACAGACTGTCTTGTAAGCTACTTTGCAGTGTTATGGGCTTGAAGCAGAACTTTTATAATTGTAAATGCCTAAATGGACACAGAAGACTACCAGCTTTGCTGACAGAACGCTCTGCTTCTCAATGTTGGTCACTCGCACTTTTTGTGCATTTCATCAGTGATTGAAAGCCGCGGTCGTCGCGAGCACCTTCGCCTCGCCGATACGCATCCGTAGAGCCGTCTCCCGTCATTTTTAGACCAGGATTGAGGGAGTAGCAGGCAAGATTCCTTCACCAATGTAAACACAGTTGCTGAGGGAGTGAGCATTAATAGCGTTTGCAGTTCGTTTGGCTCTGCGCTGCGCGATCTGCTGCAGAGCTCTGCTCTGCTCTGCTCTGCCTCTGATCTGAAAGCGAGACAGGCTGAGGGAGGGAGGGATCGCAGGCAGAGAGTAGTATGAATAATACACGTTCCGGGGTTAGCGCCTCTCACAGTGTGTTTCCAAAAGAACCATTGAACGTGCATTGTAAATGTCCGTGCTTAAACTGTGATATGCGCGAAACCCCGGACATTTGAAGGAATTTATAAAACCCCCCCGGACCGGCCGGACAGCCCCCTAAAAGAGGACATGTCCGGGCAAAAGAGGACGTATGGTCACCCTAGGTAATGTTATCATCTAATCATGCTTTTATGAATACCCTGAACAGTTTAACATTAGCTTGATTGAATATTTAGATATTTGATGTAAATGTTACCAGGCCCTCCAGGCCCAGGGCCTCTCCCCACACACACCCATAACTTCAAACTTCATTTTAACCATGATAGATTAATTAAAAACACCTATTATTTTTTCTGGAGACTCATACTACCCTCCTAATACGTGAGCAGGCCGTGTTTTTTCGATAACCTTTTTCATTTATTTTTAATAATTATTTTTTTGAATTTCATTTTTTCCATTTTCCCAAATAATTATTAAAAATAAATGAAAAAGGTTATAAAAAAAAAACACGGCCTGCTCACGTATTAGGAGGGTAGTATGAGTCACCAGAAAATATAATGGGTCTTTTTAATGAATCTATCATGGTTAAAATGAAGTTTGAAGTTACAATGGGTGTGTATGTGGAGAGAGGCCCTACCACTGCTCCCTGTTGAAAGTGGAATATCCCTTTAAGGTTAGATCCTAGTTAAATCTAACAAATTCAAGTTAAATCTAACTAGATATGTAGATCTAGTCTACATATCTACATATCTAGATCCTAGTTAAATCTAACACAATCCAGTTAAATCTAACTAGATATGTAGATATAGTAGTATAGTAGTATCTCTGTAGCCATTAAACGAAATGGGTTTCTTACATTGATGCTCCTACATCATGCAAGCACCAGTTAAAGTTACTTTCCATCCCTCATATACTGTGTGCACAGTGCACATCCCATAACCCACACACTGCACATCATTTTGGAGCTCATATCTTTGAACGGGTAAGGGCTAGTTTGTACAAGTTGCCTAAACTGAAATAAAAACAGTAAGTAAAAAAAAAAAAAAAAAAAAAAAGTGTCAACACAACTGAAGTAAGGTCGAGACAAACTTCCTTTAATGAATCTCAATATGATGTGCATGGCAAAGGGTTAATAATATGACTCCCCCCTCTGCCACTCAGGTAGAAGAGCTCATCACTACATGTCTGGATGACATCTGACAGTGAATGTCTTCTCATCACCTCCAGCTGAACCCAGATAAGACAGAGCTAAGCTTCTCTTCTTCCCAGGTTCGTTCGTTCATTCGTTTGTTCGCTCGTCCGTTCAGATTAATTCAGAACCTTGGTGTTGTCCTGGACAGGCTAGCTTTATGACTCTGGATGGCTGACTTATTATCTCTTTCTGCCTGGGTGTGTGTGTGTGTGTGTGTGTGTGTGTGTGTGTGTGTGTGTGTGTGTGTGTGTGTGTGTGTGTGTGTGTGTGCGTGTGTGTGTGTGTGTGCGTGTGCGTGCGGTGGGGAAGTGGGAGTAACTAGGGCCCAAGGTGGGTGGGGGGGGCTTGAAAAGCTGGTTGTGTGTCTGTGGGTCAAGGAGTGGTGCAGGAAGTAACACAGTTTGTTCAGACTCCATTTTACAAGACACAGAACAACATGAGACAACATGTTTAGGGTGAGTTTACATGAGTTTAATATGTTTAATGAGTAAATAATAATCTACAGAAGTCTATAGTTAGTGTAGGTAAGTGTTTATAGTTTAGTTACATTTTTAATATGTTTAATAAGTAAAGTACATGATTGATTGATTGATTGATTGATTGATTGATTGAAGAATTTATTAGAAGTTTTAGCATAGGATAAAGTACAGTTTCATGACAGTACAACTAAAAGGATAAACACCTCAAGAAAGCTTTTGGGTTTGTTTCTATTGGGTTCCGTTTTCATAACATGGAATGACACAGTACTATGCAGAAAAAAATATATATAAAAGAAAACTGTCACAAGTTGTGACAGTTTTCTTTTATATACAACACAGTGTTGTGACTCACAACACAATGCAAAATATATGATATTCAATAGAAAGATCAGGGGAGGTAAGGATAAGGATTTCTTTTACCAGTTTCAATTAACAGCCACCTATAAGTGGGTTTAAAGGACCGCCTCACCTCTGGGACAACCAAATCTTATTTTATTGTTGTTTGGGACACGATCAACACAATCGAGTTATTTTTTGTGTTCAATCTGTGTTTTTAGATATTTTAGTATTTTCAGTATGACAACTGGTCATAATGATGCATTTTGCATCATATGACCAGATAGTGTTGATCATGTCCCAAACAACAATAAAATAAGATCTGGTTGTCCCAGAGGTGAGGTGGTCCTTTAAAGGAAGGTATGGATTTACACTCCTTTAATGCCTGGTGCACGCACAGTGCACCCCGGCTAATATGGGACAGTTGGCAACCTTAGACTGGATGGATGAGAGGAGGGGAGGGAAGCCGATCAACAAGCTCACAACGCGCCACTCTGCAGATACATTGTGAGCTTGAAGATCTGCTGCTTTGTTGTGTAGTTGTGTTGCTGTTGTGTTGTTGCTGCCTGCAGGCTGCAAGCAACTCTTAGATGCTATTTTTAATTTGTTGAAGCTAGAGTTGCAACACCAACCATTGACAGCCCATACATCCCAACAGAAAAGTCCTATCTCATTCATATCTTATTAAACTCACCAATATTGCAGCTGTAGTAGGCCTACGGAAAGCTTGAATTATCCTCTTCATATTTTTTGTTTAATTAAAATCCATCATAGACATGTTATGAGCTACTTTCTAGAGATAAATGACTGCAAAAAACAAAGTAAAAAGCCACTCCAGGTTAAATAAAATCTTTACGGTGCACAGCTCGATAATGACATGAAACAATGAAGGAGTCAAGCACACAAGGAATATCCTTTTCACACAAACGCTTCCAAACTCCAACACTTATAATCACCTGCACCGAATTTATTGACACAAAGTAGCACATAACTTTTCCATAATGGATTTTTATGTAACTGACAGGCTGACAGGCTGTCTGAATGGCTAGCTGGCTGTTTTTCTCTTTTTCTCTGTCTGGGGAAGTGGTACAAGGGGGAGGAGGGGGGTACTATAACCTGTTGCTAGACTTCTGCTTCAAGTTGCATAGTTGCAGTCAGGCAGAAACAGAAGTGAAAATAGCAAGATCTACATGTTCAACATGTTGTGATCTGCTACTTTCACTATTTCAAAAGATTTCTATAATGATAATAAAAATGGATAACATACATGTTTTCTACATGACGGCAAAAATAAGATACGCTTGTAGATTGTCTGTTTTCTGCACATTTTTGCCTCTTAAAGGCCGGCTGACACAGCCAAAACAGCGAATTAAGGCTATCAAATTAGCATAATGTTTTAATGATGTCATGTACCCCCATCTTAAATTACCCAATCAAATACATTTATTGTAGTTACTGTACTGAAAGTAGTACTTTCTGTACAGTAACTGCAATACATTAATTTGATTGAACAAGCAGTTCTAGGGGTAAAAATGTTCTAGAATCTGTTATAGAATCCACCCTAACCGCGTACAAAGTACAAGTCTTCTACCAAAAAGCTGTCAGAGATTAGAACGAGGGTCCAACGCTCTCCTCCTCGGCAGCTCTGAGCCCTTTTTAGCAGCCATCTCTGTCCTGCTTTCTTCACCGGAGCACACCGGAGGACTGAAGTCCGTGGCTCATGCACTCTGTGTGTGTGTGTGTGTGTGTGTGTGTGTGTGTGTGTGTGTGTGTGTGTGTGTGTGTGTGTGTGTGTGTGTGTGTGTGTGTGTGTGTGTGTGTGTGTGTGTGTGAGAGAGAGAGAGAGAGTGAGAGTAGTCAAGGCATCCTCTTCATGTTGGTTGCAACATTTATTTCTTCTTTTTTTACCGTATCTCGATACATTTTTTGGTTGCCAATTCACAACCCCAATGGCACCTTCCTGCGACCACACTTTGGGTTGGGACCCATAGTTTGAGAACCGCTGCCCTAGCTAGTTCCTCCCGATGAGCAGGTTGGTGCCTTGCATGGTTTCCTCCACCATCGGTGTATGAATGTGTTTGTGAATGGGTGAATGTACATGCACAATCTCTGTAATGCAACTTGGATAAAGGCGCTATATAAATGTATAATTCATTCAGAACCTTGGAGTTGTCTTGGACAGTCAGATCGCATTCATTCATTCATTCATTCATTCATTCATTCAAAGAGGAAGAGTGATGTGTAGAGAGTCCGGAAGGGCTTGTTTTAGGATTTGAACCCGGGACCTCTCCCACCCAAAGCGAGAATCATAGCCCTAGGGCCAAGACCAACGAGCCAAGTTGGCATATTCAGTCCGACACAGCTGTTTGATGCACAAGTGACTTTCTTAATGTTGTCAGCGAAGCAGTAGTTAATGGAGACAGGAGGCAAACTTTAAACAGACACATTCTTGTGATTTAACAATTCAGAATCCTGTGTGTAAAGGTGGGTGACTTGGAAGGGCTTGTGCGGTATTTGAACCTGGGACCTCTCTGATCCTTATCGATAATCATACACCTAGACCAACAAGCCCTGTCTTGAGTGTCATCTTTACTCTGACAAACCTGTTTGAGGCACTCAAGGCTCTCTTGAAGATGTCAGAGATGTTGCAGGTAATGGAGATTAGGAGATGGGAGGGTCAGTGTAACCCATCAGTCACATTCTGGAGATTGCAATGTTGCTTGGGATGTGGGTCTGAGGGGAATACAGCTCTAGCCTCATTATATTCTTTCATCAGCAGTTATTCAATTCAATTCAATTCAAAGGGCTTTATTTGAATGAGAAAACATGCGATTACATTGCCAAAGCAGAAGTGTACACAATACAATGCAATCAAAACAAAATATGTAAGTGAAAGCAGTGAAACCGTTTTCATGTATGAAGGTTACATGCAGGATATGCAGGGATATATACAATGATTTAATTAATAGTCTTTAAAGTGGTTGTGTTCCATTTGATATCCTTCTCCTATCACAGCAGCTCATACATCTTGCTGCTGTGTTTGCACATTGGTGTACTTCACCCAGCTGATATGGGAGTTTATCATTGGTCATGTTAGCCCATAACCATTGACAGCCCATATATCCAAACAGAAAAGTCCTATCTGGTTGTATTAAACAACGTTAAACGCACCAACATTGCAGCTGTATGGAAAGATTGAGTTATCCTCTTTCTAACAAAATGTTTGTTTCATAAAAGTCCATCATAGACATGTTATACGCTTTCTGTCAATACATTCTGTGCAGGTGATTATTTATTTTGATTATTAAGTGTTGAACTTTGGAAGCGCTGTTTTTCAACAATGCAGTGTCCAGCATAATTAAGGAGGCAGTGGACCGTTGAGTAATTTACAACCAGTGCTTCCAAACTCTTAACGCTTAGACAAATAATCACATTCACAGAATTTATTGATGGATCTTTACAGTATGTGGTCGGCTGGCTGGCTGGCTGACTAGCTGACTGGCTGAATTGCTGGGTGGCTGTTTCTCTGTCTCTGCATGGGTAGCCTGGGATCAGTAGCATTTCAGTTTTATGATCTGGTTAGGAGCGGAAACGACCTACAGTACGTCATGAATCTCAGTAATGATGTGTGTGGTAAAGGGTTAATAATATGACCCACTCCCCCCCCTCTCTGCCACTCAGGTAGCAGAGCTTATCACTACATGTCTGGATGACCTCTGATGACCCCTGTCTTCTCATCAACTCCAGCCTCTTCTTCCCTGGTAAGTCCTGATGCTGGATCTAAACTATTTATCTGGATGACTGACTGACTGACTGACTGACTGGCTGAATGGCCGTTTCTGTGTCTCACACTCTGCCTGGGGAAGTGGTACAGGGGGGAGGAGAGGGTCACTATGACCTGTTGCAACAGGAATTCCGCTTCAAGATGCATTGTTGCAGTCAGGCAGAAACAGGAGTGAAAATAGAAGATGTACAAGTTCAACGAATAAAATAAAAACACACACACTGTGTGTGTGTGTGCGTGCGTGCGTGCGTGCGTGCGTGCGTGCGTGCGTGCGTGCGTGCGTGCGTGCGCGTGTGTGCGGTGGGGAAGTGGGAGTAACTAGGGCCCAAGGTGGGTGGGGGGGGGCTTGAAAAGCTGGTTGTGTGTCTGTGGGTCAAGGAGTGGTGCAGGAAGTAAGACATTTTTTTTACACAGAACAACATGAGACAACATGTTTAGGGTGAGTTTACATGAGTTTAATATGTTTAATGAGTAAATAATAATCTACAGAAGTCTATAGTTAGTGTAGGTAAGTGTTTATAGTTTAGTTACATTTTTAATATGTTTAATAAGTAAAGTAAATGATTGATTGATTGATTGATTGAAGAATTTATTAGAAGTTTTAGCATAGGATAAAGTACAGTTTCACTTTCATGACAGTACAACTAAAAGGATAAACACCTCAAGAAAGCTTTTGGGTTTGTTTCTATTGGGTTCCTTTTTCATAACATGGAATGACACAGTACTATGCAGAAACTGTCACAACACAATGCAAAATAAATAATATTCAATAGAAAGATCAGGGGAGGTAAGGATAAGGATTTCTTTTACCAGTTTCAATTAACAGCCGCGTATATCAGTGGCTTTTCAGAGCGGTTTTAAAGGACCACCTCACCTCTGGGACAACCAAATCTTATTCTATTGTTGTTTGGGACACAATCAACAAACACAATCGAGTTATTTTTTGTGTTCAATCTGTGTTTTTAGATATTCGGGTTAGGGTATTGCGGCATGCTACAACTGGTCATATGATGCATTTTGCATCATATGACCAGATTGTGTTGATCATGTCCCAAACAACAATAAAATAAGATCTGGTTGTCCCAGAGGTGAGGTGGTCCTTTAAAGGAAGGTAGGGATTTACACTCCTTTAATGCCTGGTGCACGCACAGTGCACCCCGGCTAATATGGGACAGTTGGCAACCCTAGACTGGATGGATGAGAGGAGGGGAGGGAAGCCGATCTACAAGCTCACAACGCGCCACTCTGCAGATACATTGTGAGCTTGTAGATCTGCTGCTTTGTTGTGTAGTTGTGTTGCTGTTTTGTTGTTACTGCCTGCAGGCTGCAAGCAACTCCTAGATGCTATTTTTAATTTGTTGAAGCTAGAGTTGCAACACCAACCATTGACAGCCCATATATCCAAAGTTCCAAACAGAAAAGTCCTATCTCATTCATATCTTAATAAACTCACCAATATTGCAGCTGTAGTAGGCCTACGGAAAGCTTGAATTATCCTCTTCATATTTTTTGTTTAATTAAAATCCATCATAGACATGTTATGAGCTACTTTCTAGAGATAAATGACTGCAACAGACAAAGCAAAAAGCCACTCCAGGTTAAATAAAATCTTTACGGTGCACAGCTCGATAATGACATGAAACAATGAAGGAGTCAAGCTCACAAGGAATATCCTTTTCACACAAACGCTTCCAAACTCCAACACTTATAATCACCTGAACAGAATTTATTGACACAAAGTAGCTCATAACTTGTCCATGATGGATTTTTATGTGACTGACAGGCTGACAGGCTGATTGACTGGCTGAATGGTTAGCTGGCTGTTTTTCTCGCTCCCTCCGTCTCTGTCTGGGGAAGTGGTACGGGGGGGAGGAGGGGGGTACTATAACCTGTTGCTAGACTTCTGCTTCAAGTTGCATAGTTGCAGTCAGGCAGAAACAGGAGTGAAAATAGCAAGATCTACATGTTCAACATGTTGTGATCTGCTACTTTCACTATTTCAAAAGATTTCTATAATTATAATAAAGATGGATAACATACATGTTTTCTACATGACGGCAAGTTCTGTTCAGTGTCTGTGCAGATAATTGGCGATAATTGTCAGTTGCCATATATGGATGCATGTTAAGAGCAATTATTCGTACAGATCAGACTTATCTTGATTTGTTTTCTCAATACACATTTTCAGATTAAATTGTGTGTGTGTGTGTGTGTGTGTGTGTGTGTGTGTGTGTGTGTGTGTGTGTGTGTGTGTGTGTGTGTGTGTGTGTGTGTGTGTGTGTGTGTGATTTCTCTTCTTAAAGTGTCAACACAACTGAAGTAAGGTCGAGACAAACTTCCTTTAATGAATCTCAGTATGATGTGCATGGCAAAGGGTTAATAATATGACCCCCCTCTCTGCCACTCAGGTAGCAGAGCTCATCACTACATGTCTGGATGACATCTGACAGTGAATGTCTTCTCATCACCTCCAGCTGAACCCAGATAAGACAGAGCTAAGCTTCTCTTCTTCCCAGGTAAGTTTGTTTGTTTGTTCGTTCGTTCGTTCGTTCGTTCGTTCGTTCGTTCGTTCGTTCATTCGTCCGTTCAGGTAATTCAGAACCTTGGTGTTGTCCTGGACAGGCTAGCTTTATGACTCTGGCTGGCTGGCTTATTATCTCTTTCTGCCTGGGGGTTTGTGTGTGTGTGTGTGTGAACTGGAAATGGAACTGGAAATGGAACCCAACCACCTTAAAAACCATTGTATATATCACTGCTCTGCCTGCACGTTACCGTGATGCATGAAAACTGTTTTCACCTGTATATATTCTGTTCTGATTGTATTGTATTGTATTGTATTGTGTACACTTCTGCTTTGGCAATGTAAACGTATGTTTTCTCATGCCAATAAAGCCCCTTGAATTGAATTGAATTGTGTGTGTGTGTGTGTGTGTGTGTGTGTGTGTGTGTGTGTGTGTGTGTGTGTGTGTGTGTGTGTGTGTGTGTGTGTGTGTGTGTGTGTGTGTGTGTGTGTGTGTGTGTGTGTGTGTGCGCGCTTCAGGGGCCTCACAAGTGGGGGGTGGGGAAGTGGGAGTAACTAGGGCCCAAGGTGGGTGGGGGGGCTTGAAAAGCTGGTTGTGTGTGTCTGTGGGTCAAGGAGTGGTGCAGGAAGTAACACAGTTTGTTCAGACTCCATTTTACAAGACACAGAACAACATGAGACAACATGTTTAGGGTGAGTTTACATGAGTTTAATATGTTTAATGAGTAAATAATAATCTACAGAAATCTATAGTTAGTGTAGGAAAGTGTTTATAGTTTAGTTACATTTTTAATATGTTTAATAAGTAAAGTAAATGATTGATTGATTGATTGAAGAATTTATTAGAAGTTTTAGCATAGGATAAAGTACAGTTTCATGACAGTACAACTAAAGGGATAAACACCTCAAGAAAGCTTTTGGGTTTGTTTCTATTGGGTTCCTTTTTCATAACATGGAATGACAGTACTATGCAGAAAAAAAATATATATAAAAGAAAACTGTCATAACACAATGCAAAATAAATGATATTCAATAGAAAGATCAGGGGAGGTAAGGATAAGGATTTCTTTTACCAGTTTCAATTAACAGCCGCCTATAAGTGGCTTTTCAGAGCGGTTTTAAAGGACCACCTCACCTCTGGGACAACCAAATCTTATTTTATTGTTGTTTGGGACACAATCAACACAATCGAGTAATTTTTTGTGTTCAATCTGTGTTTTTAGATATTTTAGTATTTCGAGAGGAGACTGACAGGCTGACAGGCTGGCTGATTGACTGGCTGAATGGTTAGCTGGCTGTTTTTCTCGCTCCCTCCGTCCATGGGGAAGTGGTACGGGGGAGGATATAACCTATAACCTGTTGCTAGACTTCTGCTTCAAGTTGCATAGTTGCAGTCAGGCAGAAACAGGAGTGAAAATAGCAAGATCTACATGTTCAACATGTTGTGATCTGCTACTTTCACTATTTCAAAAGATTTCTATAATTATAAGGGACGCATCGTTAAAAATTACCCCCACCCCCATGGAGGATTTTTGGGGAGGGCCATGCTATTTTGATTTTAATCTTGGGGAGGGTGATGCTATTTTAATTTTAGTCTCGGGGAGGGTCATGCGATTTTGAATAAAAAATAGTCCGGGTTTTTATAGGCCTATATGTATTTTACTACAGCGTTCCTTTCAATAATACTATTATTTCATTAAGGAACGCTGTAGTAAAATACAATAGTCAATGATACCCCCCTCTGCTTTCTCTTCAATGGTACAGCCGAGCTATGCTGATGCTTCACAGAAGTCAGTCAGTGTGTGTGGGCGCGCGTGTGTGAGAGAGAGAGAGAGAGAGAGAGAGAGAGAGAGAGAGAGGGAGACTGAACCATGCTGCATTCCTCACATTCCTCCCCACCACGGCTCTCACAGAGCGCACACACAGGGGGAAACGGGCTGTCCTCACGGCCACCTCGGCAGGCGAATGTAGCTGTTTTAAACTCCATTATATTGTTTAGTTTGTTGTCTGTCTATCGACCTACTTCTCTGCTAGTTTAAAAACGTTACTATTAGTTTTTTGGGTGTGTGCTTAGTCCACGGTCAGCCTCTGCTGCACCCAGCTGGCCAGCTTCGGTGAGAACCGGATAACATGACTGGAAGCTCCCCAGCCCTGCGTCTCCTATCCCGGGGGAAAGTTGGGGTGGAGAGAGGCAGAGGGCACACAGACGATTTTCACCGGCTTCCATACCCTGTTGGTATATCCTTTTATTTCAGTCCATGGACGTGCTGCTAATACAACAAATCTACAGATCCACCGCCCACAACAATACACCGAACTGGGAAATAAAACAGCAGTAGTCCAACAGCAGCTGGTCTAGCCCGTCAACGCGACGCGCTCTGAGCTTGTAGATCTGCTATTTTCAGAGCGCAACACCCGAACGCAACTGGATTGATCTCTTTTTCCACTAGTCCCTCTCTAACATTTAAATCTTTCTTGGTGTTCAAAAAGCAATTAAATTGATCATTTCCTTCATTAAGGATTACAGTATGTGGATTATCAAAGCTCATACTATCATAGGGGTACATAGCCTATAGCCTAATGGAGGGGAAATAGACAATAGCCTATTCGTCAATCGCAGTTATTTTGTATGATGATTAATCGTCTCCAGAAATTCCTAACCGCGACAGCCCTGACTATATTAAAGTTTTAGATTTTACTGTGGTAAATGTCATGTTTTTAGGGGAGGGTCAATCATTTTTTGTTTAATGCCTGGGGAGGGTCAATTGAGAGGGAGGGCCATGGCATTTTATATCAGGGCTTATACAATTTTTCCAGTAACACCCCTCAATAAAAAACGGGACCTCCCTAATAAAGATGGATAACATACATGTTTTCTACATGACGGCAAGTTCTGTTCAGTGTCTGTGCAGATAATTGGCGATAATTGTCAGTTGCCATATTATGGATGCATGTTAGGAGCAATTATTCGTACAGATCAGACTTATCTTGATTTGTTTTCTCAATACACATTTTCAGTAGAGATGTTACCGATCAATCGGCAATGGATCGGATCGGGCCGATCAAAGCGTGATCGGCGATAATCGGTGGTTTAGATAAAAAGGTAAATTCACCGATCCGATCCGATCGGTGCATCCAATCAACCAGCCGTTCAGTATGCTCACTTGAGGCCATTTTGGGGTATTGATTTCCACAGTGCTGAAGGAATAATTAGTTACTGCTATGATAATAAATACATAGTAATGCTGGTAAATAACTATAAGGCAAATATATAAATGAATTCATGAGTGAATTAATTAATTAAAGTTAAAACATTAACATTTAGAACATAAATAATATATAAATAATAACTTGATCGGATCGGTGATTGATCGTTATCGGGTGATCAAACTTTTGTGATCGGTGCTCGGTGATCGGTTCCAAAAAACCTGATCGGACCACCTAATTTTCAGATTAAATTGTGTGTGTGTGTGTGTGTGTGTGTGTGTGTGTGTGTGTGTGTGTGTGTGTGTGTGTGTGTGTGTGATTTCTCTTCTTAAAGTGTCAACAAAACTGAAGTAAGGTCGAGACAAACTTCCTTTAATGAATCTCAGTATGATGTGCATGGCAAAGGGTTAATAATATGACTCCCCTCTCTGTCACTCAGGTAGAAGAGCTCATCACTACATGTCTGGATGACATCTGACAGTGAATGTCTTCTCATCACCTCCAGCTGAACCCAGACAAGACAGAGCTAAGCTTCTCTTCTTCCCAGGTAAGTTAGTTTGTTCGTTCATTCGTTTGTCCGTTCAGATTAATTCAGAACCTTGGTGTTGTCCTGGACAGGCTAGCTTTATGACTCTGTTTGGCTGGCTTATTATCTCTTTCTTTCTTTCTGGGGGTTGGTGTGTGTGTGTGTGTGTGTGTGTGTGTGTGTGTGTGTGTGTGTGTGTGTGTGTGTGTGTGTGTGTGTGTGTGTGTGTGTGTGTGTGTGTGTGTGTGTGTGTGTGTGTGTGTGTGTGTGTGTGTGTGCGTGCGTGTGTGCGTGTTTCAGGGGCCTCACAAGTGGCGGGTGGGGAAGTGGGAGTAACTAGGGCCCAAGGTGGGTGGGGGAGCTTGAAAAGCTGGTTGTGTGTCTGTGGGTCAAGGAGTGGAGCAGGAAGTAACACAGTTTGTTCAGACTCCATTTTACAAGACACAGAACAACTTGAGACAACATGTTTAGGGTGAGTTTACATGAGTTTAATATGTTTAATGAGTAAATAATAATCTACAGAAGTCTATAGTTAGACCCAGGCTAACATTGTTGTTGTCAGGCAGGAATATAGTGAAAATAGAAAGTTGATCTTGTAGATCTGCTATTTTCACTATTTTAAAAGGGGTTTTAAAATGATATGATAAAAAAAATTGATAACATACCAGGTTAAATTAAGCCCTCTCACATATACATATGACATCCTGCACATAATTAATATGATGAATTAGAAAGTGAATGTGAATCTCATGTCATTGAAGGAGGGTTAAGGTTAGATCCTAGTTAAATCTAACAAAATCCAGTTAAATCTAACTAGATATGTAGATATAGTCAAAATCCTACAACTGCATGTATTGTGTGTGTGTGTGTATGCGGGGGGAAAGTCCCGAAAGCGCGAAGCCCGAAAGCGCGAAGTGGGGAAATGTCTCCTACCGCACCGTTAGCGCGAAGTGGGGAAATGTCTCCTACCGCACCGATATTGTATGGTAGTACAGCTCCTTGTGAACGTTGATAATATGCAGTGCTCGATATTGTATGGTAGTACAATGTCTCTCTTTTCATTCACATGCTCCACTGTGCACGCACTGAGCACGCAGCTCATAATATGCAGTGCTGTCTGCACTCAGCTTGTCTCGCAAAATAGCTGATCTGCAAGCTCACAACACGTCGACAACGTGAGCTTGTAGTAGCCCTTCACAATAAGGGTCCAGGAAGATATATTGTGTGGTAGTACAATAGTTTCGACAGGGGGCACCCTTTTTCATTTACGTAGTCAAATAGCCTATATTGTGTGGTTGTGTAGTTTCTTAGGGCTTAAAATGTCCTCACGCCTCCCCTCCCCCCGCAAAGTGAAGCCGATAGCCGAAGGGTGCTAATAGTCGGCTAATATAGCCTGCATTTGCATGCATACGTATGCATTTCCCCACTTCGCGCTAACGGTGCGGTAGGAGACATTTCCCCACTTCGCGCTTTCGGGCTTCGCGCAAAAGGTACGCACCCGTATGCGGGCGTGTGTGCATGTGTGGCTGGCTGAATGGCTATTTCTCTGGCGCACTCTGTCTCTGCCTGGGGGAGTGGGGGAGGGGGGCACTATGACCTGTTGCAACAATAATTCTGCTTCAAGTTGCATTGTTGCAGTCAGGTAGAAACAGGAGTGAAAATAGCTAACTGACAGCAAGAATAAGATAACAACACAGCTGTGTGTGTGTGTGTGTGTGTGTGTGTGTGTGTGTGTGTGTGTGTGTGTGTGTGTGTGTGTGTGTGTGTGTGTGTGTGTGTGTGTGTGTGTGTGTGTGTGTGTGTGCGTGTGATATTTTCTCTTCTTAAAGTGTCAACACAACTGAAGTAAGGTCGAGACAAACTTCCTTTAATGAATGATGTGCGTGGCAAAGGGTTAATAATATGGTTCCGCAGCACTCGGGTTCCTCATTGATTGCATCACACCACAGAACAGATCACTGAAACACTGTCACATATCTTGAATGGCTGCCATGCATACAAAGGGATGTACATAGCACGCCATGATAGAATAGTGGAACTCATAGCAAAGGACATATCAAAATATCATGCACCCTCAGTGAGAATGTACAAACATTCCCGTGTCATTCCATCCATGTTTCATCTCTGTGATAACTTGGACATTTTTGCATCTTTGACAGCTAATACACCAGATGTTGTTGTGGTTGATGAAGAGTCCAGGGAAGTGGCCTGCACCTTTGACCCTTGCCTAGAGGAAGCTTTCATGACCAATGTCATTAAATACCAACCTCTCCTAAATACGATCTCAGAGCTGGGGTACAGGTGCAGACTATTTGTTTTCATATTTGGCAGCCTAGGACATACCCACAGGCTGGTTGTTAGAGGGTTTCAACAACTTGGAGTGCCTAAAAAAGAGGCAAAAAGGCTGGCAAAGTATTGTTCCGTCTCCGCTATAATCGGCAGCCGCCACATATGGCGGAAACGCTGCTACTTATACCCGTAGAGTACCAAGTGACTTGCTACTGTATCATGAAGACATATGCCATGATTTTGTAAATGCAACTCTACTGCACCTATATTATTTGTGTCCTTGTATGCATCTCCTTTGTGTGGACATAAATAAATGGTTAGTGTGTGTGTGTGTGTGTGTGTGTGTGTGTGTGTGTGTGTGTGTCCAGGGAAGTGTCTGTATTAGAGATGGCCTGCACCTTTGACCCTAGCCTAGAGGAAGCTTTCATGACCAAGGTCATTTCATTTAGACACTTCAGCTTAGAGTTGAACATAAACGTTTATTGAAGTAACGTAACATTTATGCAATGATATTGCATTGAGTTTGGCAGATGGGCTCTGCTCTGATGATATACAGATTGATCTGTGTAAACGTACATGTCACAGAATCTGCTATCTCAGACCCCCAGAGCAGAGCATAATACAGTACAACAACGTACATCACTACATCATGAATGTACAATCTTAATATCAACATAACAACTCCAGTATAGTCACATGTAGAATAACCATGGAATGAGCCAACCTCCTATCAATCATGAATTAAAGCCAAGGGAGGAGGCCGGGGAGGAGGAGGAATTTTCCGACGCTGTCAAGCACGACCTGCTTTGACAGCTGCTCGAAAAGAATGAGCGGTGAGCTGAAGCTGCTTAAAAGACCGCCTGAGTTACCCTGGGAAAAGGGGGAGTGTGAGAAGTAGCTAGTGGCGAATGAACGTAGTACGTGGATTGACTGGAGGCGTATGTGTGAATGAACTGTTGGCGAATGAGATGGGGGGGCCCGGGGTAAATCTAGGACTCTAACTTCCGTGTCCCAATGAACTACGCTGCGCTAGATTAAAGTTGTACCATGTAACTTTTTTTATAAAACAAATCTTAAAATTGTCCTAACTGTTAAATCGCTAAAGTTTTAGAACACCCACTCCGTTATTTTCAGCTTCTGAAGCCTTCTCTTTATATGTTTTCTTCTTAGCAGTGACAGGGGCGGGATTTCGCGCCAAAATGACGTAATCTGCATCATCTGTATACGTTGTGTATACGTTGCCCAATCACATCGCCGATCATGCACACATGGTACACTACCGGCCAATCACAGTGCATCTTGAAGTGGGGTCGCCATATTTGTAGTCGCCCGTGTGTCTCTTTACTCAAAAGGTAATCTCGCCTACCAGGCAGGGTGAAGTAGTCCGTTTCTCCGGAATGCCTGAACGCACAGGAACCAGGGACCCCTCTAAAGATAGCTCTCGGCGTTGTGGAGGCAGACGCGGGGGTGTGAAGGTACGAAAAACGGGCGAAAGACGCGAACGCGACCGCGGTTTGCTATAGGGCTACTGACCACTAGTTGAGCATCTTACACAGTATAGCTTTAAATACCAACCTCTCCTACATACGATCTCAGAACTGGGGTACAGGTGCAGACTATTTGTTTTTATATTTGGCAGCCTAGGACATACCAACAGGCTGGTTGTTAGAGGGTTACAACAACTTGGGATGCCTAAAAAAGAGGCAAAAAGGCTGGCAAAGTATTGCTCTGTCTCCGCTATAATCGGCAGCCGCCACATATGGCGGAAACGCTGCTACTTATACCCGTAGAGTACAAAGTGCCTTGCTATTGCATCATGAGGACATATGACATGATTTTGTAAATGTAACTCTACTGCACCTATACTATTTGTGTCCTTGTATGCATCTCCTTTGTGTGGACATAAATAAATGGTTAAAATGTGTGTGTGTATGTGTGTGTGTGTGTGTGTGCGTGTGTGCGTGTGTGCGTGCGTGCGTGCGTGCGTGTACGCAGGGGCCTCACAAGTGGGGGGTGGGGAAGTGGGACTGAGTTACTGTGGCCCAGGGTGGGGGGGGGGGCTTGAAAAGCTGGTTGTGTGTCAAGGAGTGGTGCAGGAAGTAACACAGTTAGTTCGGACTCCCTTTTACAACAACACAGAACAACATGAGACAACATGTGTAGGGTGAGTTTACATGAGTTTAATATGTTTAATGAGTAATAATAGTCCACAGAGTTCTATTATTAGTGTAGGCTAAGTGTCTATAGTTTAGTTACATGTTTAATATGTTTAATAAGTAAAGTTAATAATTGATTGATTGATTGATTGATTGATTGAAGACTGAAGAAGTCTTAGCATAGGAAAAGGTACAGTTTCATGACAGTACAGCTCACTGGTACAAGGTCAACTAGGTCACACCTCAAGAAAGCTTTTGGGTTTGTTTCAATTGGGTTCCTTTTTTAATTCATAACGTGGAATGACAGACAGAAAACACAGTACTATCAGAAAATACATAAAAAAAAACTGTCATAAGACAATTCAAAATAAATTATATTTACAATAGAAAGGTCAGGGGTAAGGATAAGGATTTTTTTTCTTTTTTTTTTTTGATTAGCAGCTGCCTGTAAGTGGCTTTTCAGAGCGGTTTTAAAGGAAGTTAGGGATTTACACTCCTTTAATGCCTGGTGCACTCACAGAAAAGGAAAAAAAGATGTGCATGCATCGTCCCTTTCTTTACCTCTTTTGGCAAGAATACGAGGCGTCACGGCTAATATTGGACGGTTGGCAACCCTAGACTGGATGGATGAGAGGAGGGG
>NC_137821.1:41852855-41890355 GCF_963921795.1 Nannobrachium achirus | reverse complement strand
CGCACGGCGTGTGGTTGGCCGGAGGGTCAAACTCTGGACCAATACCAGAAATCAAATGTCATCATTTTCACTAGGCATATTACAATACAATACGATACAAAGGAAATGTGTTAGGGTTAGGGTTCATAGCTGTGTAACAGTTCTTTTAATCAGTGGTTCTCAAACTTAATCTTAACTGTCTCTGACAGTGTACAAATGGAACCAAATGAACCCTTAGACTTGTATGGGTCAATTTAGACCCCTCTAAAGGAACCCACAGAGTCCCTGGAATCCACTTTGAGAAACACTGTTCTAACTAATTGATTTAATGAATAATTTAAAAGGTAGTTGATTTTAATAAATTTATCTGTTTAGATTATTTGGGGAGAAGGTGTTTTTTTTGTAATCTTTTATAGTAAAACAAAAAAAAAATAAGAAAATACAGAATATAGCGGATCAATGCTCTCAAGGGTCGCATTGTGAAATTGTACATTAGCAGTTTTATGTAATTTGTGCTCAACACCACTGTAGGATGAACATTTTTGGGGGGGTTCACTGATTGATATATTAAAATATATTAAGAAATCCCACTGTTTTCAATTATTCAACTGGTTGAAAATGTTATTGATAAAAAGGTTATCGATAAAAAAAGAAAAAGAATGAAAAAACATTATCCATAGTCATAGCACTGTGACCACACACGTTCGAAAGAATTTTCTTAGAGTAATAAACCACTGTTAAGCCAGAGGCAGATCTCCACATTTCAGGACGATAAAACTCAAACACAATCTATTCCACTCTAAAAAACGAGATTGTCTGTGGAGAACACAAGACAGCTGACTCGTCAGGGGAAGTGTACAGGACAGGACCAGGGCATGTGAAAGTATAAAGGGTCAGGTTTTTGGGGAGTCTAATTCAATTAGCTACCGCAGAACATTGAGACTCTGTTGTGTCTTGGCCCGTTCTTTTGGCATCGCTCCCTCTGGCACTGGGACTCTAAACTCTGATCTAGCATGTACCACTGAACACGCCACACATCTGCGTGTCTGTCAGCATCCTCCTCGTCGTGCACATGAAGTGCACGTTTTAGCTTTCCCTCAAACGAATAGGTCCTCTCTGGGATTACATGCTGTTATTAGGGCTGTCAAAAATGTCCTCTATTTTTATAAAATAAGTGCGATTGAAACTAGGTTGAAAGGAGTCGAGTCTTAAGGCCCATTCCCACTGGGCCAGATAACAGATAAAAACATCTCTTTCTCCAGATATTTTTCCATTCAAAGTGGATGGTAGATACAGATAAAAAAACATATCTGCCACAGATAAAAATATCTGCCACAAATATCTGTGGCATAATTTTTTTTATCTGTATCTACCATCCACTTTGCATGGAAAATATCTGGAGAAAGAGATTTTTTTATCTGTTATCTGGCCCAGTGGGAATGGGCCTTTAGTCTCATGTTTTTTGTAGTGTGGAATCATGCTCCAATTAAACATATTTCTCTGGATGTTTTCACAGACTTGTTGACCAACAGGTTTTATAATAATAACAACTAGAAATACTGTTCCTACTAAACAGTGTGGGCTCCCATGGAACACCATGTATGGGCACAAAGATCTACCCTTTGGCTGTTCCTCATTGACTAAGGGCCCTGCTTTTGTACAGTCGGTAATTTTTTTTAGTTTAATAACCTTGGTCTAAGTTTTGGTATAACATACTGATATAACATACTGGTCTCGAGCCCACGTGTTGTTGTTACTTATATCAGGTCGCACTTGCTGGTGGTGATGTCACCAAGAACGCTGCTCCTCATTGGCTAAGGGCCCTGCCTTTGTACTGTCGGTAATTTTTTTTTAGGAGAATAAACTTGACCTATAACATTTTGGTATAACATAATGGTTTTGCCTTTCAGCCCCCACAATAATATCTCAAATGTATATAGTGCCTTTTTAAGTACCCAAAGACCCTCCTATACATGGGGGGGGGGGGAGAAAAAATAAGTTGTCTTTCTATCACAAGCGGTCTGAGTGGGTAGAGAGGTCGTCTAGTAATGATTCTGAAGGTCACTGGTTCGCTTCTTGTCTCGCCCATCTACGTATGTATGTATGTATGTGTCAAAGTGTCCCTGTGCAAGACCCTTGGAGGTGGGAGGGGGGAGGTACCGTATGCTGGAGTGTATGTATGAATGAGTCAACATAAGTCATAAGTACAAAATGGATCAATAAACACATTGTTAAAAAAGAAAAACGGTCCCTGTCCAAGACACTTAACCCATTTGGCCATTTAGATCAAAATTGTATGTTTTAACTATTAAAAAAGTAGCAGATATACAAGCTCACAGCTATTTGCTATTTTTTTTTAGTCTTTTTGAATATTTCTGACCTGATTCTATAAATCAGTGGTTCTCAAACTTTGTCATGTCAAGGACCTCCAAAATGATATATAGGCTATTCAGCCACGGTCCACCATCTCAAAACATTTGGTTCCAGGGACACACCCCGTCAGAAGCAAAATTTGAGTTACAAACATATCGCTTTAAAACTACATATATTCAAAGATTTGCTCAAATCTTCATGACTTTTCAAGAATAGCAGATCTACAAGCTCGCAGCACGGCACTAACGGCTCCCAACCGAGCACTCATCAAACAGCCATCGGAGCAAAGCCCTCTGTTTTGGGGCGAAAAGGACAAGTTTAAACCAATTAGACTGGGAACGTATTATTACTTTCTTTAACCATCATTTTATGCTTTAACCCTGCAAGACCCGAATTAATTTCTACTGGCCAAAAAAAATTAAAAAAAATCAGATGGTGTTGTAGGAGTCCTAATCACAGGAAAATGTAATGTTAAAAAATTAATAATGTTTTTGTAAGGTTTTATAGCCATAAATCATAAATCATGCTCTAATTTGCATTTTGGGGATATTTTTCACAATAATAACATATGTACATGTTCTAGCCATTCTAGTGATCACGAAAAAAAATATTACAGGCATTTTACTTGTGTTTTAGTGAGGAATAGCTTCAGTTAAAAAGTGAGATGTTGTTCGTCCAGACGCTGGAATTTCAACTTCTCTGGGAGGTGTGAATGTCAGCCTCTGTGGGGGGTATTTATTAAGTGTGCCTGCCATGCAATGGCAAAACACTTATTGTACTCCCCCATACTTAATTAATTAATTAATAATGATCCCACAAATTTGGAGCCGTAATAACTGCCGCACGATTTACGCCACCACCGCAATATATACATCAAAACGTGAGGCTCGGCCGGGAATGGTGTGCTATTACTTTTCTAAGAGAAAAGTTGTATCGTTTAATTGATATTAATTTATTAGTGAATTAATTTTACCCATTGACTTATAATGGGAATCGCAAAAACTCACATTCAATATTTTTTTTCTCGCAAACCATAGGGGCTACAGTTTCAAAACTTGGAGAGGAGATTTATAATGATATCAAGGATTAAATGAAAAATAATTTCGTCAGTTGGCCTCATGGTGGCGCTATAACAGTCCACTTTACCTTTCGGCCTGTAACTCTTGAACCGTGGGTCGGAAAATTAAAATTCCTTTTTCCCTGGATTCCTTGGGTCATGACGCATCTCCTCATATAGGCCACGCCCATTTGCGTCAGGATAGATTTTCCGCCATTTTGAATTTTCTTCAAAACACACTTTTTGCTCCTTTTCCTACATATTTTCTCCAAATGTCACAAAAATCGATACACACGATCTATGCACTCATGCGATAAACATATTTAAACGATATTTTGATAGTCCATACCGTTCTTCTGTAACAGGGTTCCAAAGTTAGCGGGAGGAGCCCGTTTTGTAAGAAGTAGCCATAAATCACAAACGAAACATCCAGTCAACACCAAATTTTAACCACAAGTGGGGGGCGCTATACTGAACATATACCCAAAAGCATTTCCACTTCGACCCATAGGGGGCACCACAAACGCGCAAAACGTAACCGTTTCATGCCAAAACGTGTTTTTCAGGGGGAACGACCCTCTCAAAACGAAACACAAACGATCTCGGGAGCGACGGGACAACGTAATCGCCTTAAGGAACTTGTGGGAGGAGCCTATTTCTTAAAAACAAGAAACCATATTGCTAATGCTAACACATGCTAATGCTAACAAATGCTAATGCTAACAAAGATGCTAATGTTAACACATACAAGTTTGCACACACTTAGCGAGCTGCAGGCACACTTAAAATTTCTTCGAAATTTTCTTTTCTAGTATGCAAATATCGTGGCCAATGGCATTGCATACTAAACAATAGGATTTAATGGTGACGTTAATGTGAAAAAAGAACAGGAAAACTAATTATAACATTTTTTAAAAAATGATTTATTTATTTTTTGCCAAAAAGCAACGCTGGGCCTTGCAGGGTTAACTATTGAAAAATAGCAGATATACAAGTGAAAATGTGTGCAAGTCTTTGAATATTTTTTACCTGATTCTATAAATGTCTTCTAAATCCTTCTAAGGTTTTGGGAAAATGCATGTTTCTATGTCAGTGGCGGTTCTCAATCTTTTTCATGTCAACCCCCATCTCAAAATATTATGAATCAGGGGTCCCTACAGGGAGCAAAAAGTGGTTAAAGTGGTTAAAATCTAGAGCAGGGTTCCCCAATAGGTGGCCCGCGGGCCATTTGCGGCCCGTGGAGGTTACTGTCTGGCCCCCACCAACCCCAGAAATAATGGTGGTATAGGAACAGCAACAACACTAGTATATCGTCGTATCTCCAAATGAGTCCGTTCTTTCGCAAAGCAAAGCCCTGCTTCATCATACAAGGCTGTCGCACAAAAGTAGTGAAAACAGCCGATCTACAAGCACACATCTCTACAAGCACACAATCATCACTCTACAAGCACAGCCGATCTAAAAGCACACAACGCCTCGCGGTGCGAGGCGTTGTGTGCTTGTAGATCGGCTGTTTTCACTAGTTTAAATCATTTTTAAAATGATAAATGCAAAACGAACGATTTTGGACATAGGCCTACAAGATTTTCACCCGACAACGACGATATCTGAACTGTCGCTGGAGTAGCGGGAATGCCACTGTCGCCCCCTGCAATGTTGTGGCCCTCGGCTTGGTACCCTAGACATAATTCGGCCCTTGGGGAAAGCTAATTGGGGAACCCTGATCTAGAGTGACACAATGCAGGTCTAAAATAGGACTTGCGCGCTCCTCCTCACCCAGTAGGTCCCCGTGCACCATGGCTATCAGGTACCACAGCACCCCGAACAGGAACCAGGTCCCGGCGAAGGTGAGGGAGAAGAGGAAGAGCTTGTAGCGCCACTGCATGTCCAGGAAGGTGGTCCAGAGGTCGCGGAGGTACAGCGCCCCGCGCCCGCTCACGTGCTCGATGCGCACGTTGCTGCGGCCGTCCTTGGAGAGGACGCGCCGCCGCCTGCGCAGCGCCGAGGCCCCCAGCGTCCCGGCGGTCCCGCCTCCTCCTCCGCCGCCGCCCCCCGCCGCCGGCCCCAGCAGGGGCTTGGTGATGTCGGTCTGCGTCTGGGAGTGGCACACCTTCTGCGGGGAGGAGCCCTCCGACGAGGGCGGGGTGGTGGCCGTGGTCATGACTAGGAGAGGGGGGAGAGGAGAGGAACAGTTAGTTAGTTCACTGGTTCCCAAACACTGGGTCAGGAGTCGGGACCCATTTGTGGGTCACAGACAGATTTTTATGGGTCCAGTTTGCTTTTTGTTTCCTACATTCATGAATTAAAAACAAAATTCTGTTTTTTCCCCCAGTAATTTCATGAAAAAAATCTCAGAAAGATCGATGAAATTCCATAAATCAGGACACAATAGTTGAAGAAGTAGTGATTGTAGATCTGCTGTTTTCACTAGTTTGGTCTCTTTTGGGTCTCGAGCTAAAAAGTTTGGGAACCACTGAGTTAGTTTATTTATCTCAAAAAATACAACAATACAATATAACAATACAGAATACATGCAGGCAGTAAGATAATGTGTGGGCTGAAGCCGAAGCTCCTTATGCCCAACAACAAAAAAAAACAGGAGAGAGGGCATATGAAGGAAGGAAGGAAAAGAAGATGAAGTAGGAACAGTATAGGAGAGAAGAACGGGGAAAGGATGGAATGAAGGTGATAGGAAATGCAGTTAGGAAAGTAGGTGAGAAGGAGAGAAATAAGAAAGGCACAAGGAAGGAATGTGGGGTGTTGGAGAGTGGATGGAGGAGGAGAATCAAAGAAGTGAGAGGAAATGAAGGAGACAAAAAAGGTAAGAAGAACGCAGTATAAATTGGAGGGTAAAACCGTGCAAGCAAAATAACACATCATTGAGGAATGAATGAAAAGAAGCATTTGATTAAGCCAAGCCACGACAGAAACAAATGGCAACGTGTGAAGCATTTGATAGGAGAGAAACAGAGAGAAAAAGAGAGTGGGGAGAAAGAAAAAGAGAGGGGATTATAAATGACAAACATTTTTCAAGCAGACAGAAGCAGCGCTGTGCCTGTCCAAGGTGGTCAATTTAAGACCTGTTGTCCTTTCACTCTCCTCTCATAGGTAGCAGCTGGCCCTTTTCAAAATAAAAGACACCCTTTCAGCCCGGGCATTCACAGCTGCTCTTTCACATTAAAAGTGCAGCGCTGCCGGCTCACTCACGTGTCTGATGCGCACACGCACGCACGCACGCACGCACGCACGCACGCACACACACACACACACACACAGGACGGCAGCTGAATCGAGATGTGGGGTTCACTAGTGTGGCTTTTTCATGATCCTTGAAAAAAATCAAGAAAGGAGGCCTTTCAGTTTTGAATGGAAGCTTCTGGGATCAGCCTCGCTGTCTCCTTTCCTTGACCAATGTACCATGGACCATGGACCACCCTCTACTACTCACAGCCACTTACATAAGTACACTTCTTAAGCTTCATTTCGGTTGTGGCTGTCATAAGTTTGCTTAGATTTTGTCCAAAAAAAGCTACCTAACATACCTGAAGAATTCGGGTTATACCAAACTGCAATGTACCGGTAGTTTAATTTCGTTCGCTAACCAGTAAGACTCCCTAATCGGGAACAAATAGGCCAAAGGTTTGTTTTACCAATTATCAAGACATACGGGCAGTTGACAGTTTGCCATGTTTACTCATTGAAGTTGAATCTCCATATATGGAGATAACCTACGCATCACACTAAGTCTGACCTCACCAGCCCATATTTGGGCATGAGCAACTTATGTCTCCATATATGGAGATATGATGACATCACACAGTCCTCAGCCGATGATGTGGCGTGATGTCATACAATACACAAACGAGCCCTACAGTATAAAGGGGCAATTCTTGCCAGGAAAGAAGCATTTTTCGACTCAGACCTTATCGCCAGGGTTGGCTTATAGCAGCTGTCGGTAGATAATGCCGGTCTTATATACTCATTGAAGTTGAATCTCCATATATGGAGATAACCTACGCATCACACTAAGTCTGACCTCACCAGCCCATATTTGGGCATGAGCAACTTATGTCTCCATATATGGAGATATGATGACATCACACAGTCCTCAGCCGATGATGTGGCGTGATGTCATACAATACACAAACGTCATACTGACGTCAGCAGTGTGATGTCATACTGATGCGGAGATATGAGCAGGGCAAAGGTGTGACGTGTGACGTGTGACCGACCGACCGACCGACCGACGGACGGCCGGTGGAGGTTTTGATACCAGTAAGACTCCCTAATCGGGAGATAAGCGACCGTTGGTCGCTTATCTCCACAAATATCACAACCTCCACCTCTCACGTCATACGGGTAGCCATAGTTACACCTGGAATGTTGAATCTCCATATATGGAGATAACCTACGCATCACACAAAGTCTGACCTCACCAGCCCATACTTGGGCATGGACGACTTATATCTCCATATACGGAGATGGCCATATATGGAGATACGATGACATCACAGAGTCCACAGCTGATGATGTGGCGTGATGTCATACAATACACAAACAAGCCCTATATAAAGGGGCAATTCTCACCAGGGAAGAGAGCATTGCCTGGAATGTTGAATCTCCATATATGGAGATAACCTATGCATCACACAAAGTCTGACCTCACCAGCCCATACTTGGGCATGGACGACTTATATCTCCATATACGGAGATGGCCATATATGGAGATACAATAAACAAACAAGCCCTATATACTGATGCGATACGATGACATCACAGAGTCCACAGCTGATGATGTGGCGTGATGTCATACAATAAACAAACAAGCCCTATATACTGATGCGGAGATATGAGCAGGGCAAAGGTGTGACGTGTGACGTGTGACCGACCGACCGACCGACCGACGGACGGCCGGTGGAGGTTTTCATAGTAAACTGCTCCCTGACGGTCGCAACTAAACTGCGACCTTACGGTCGCAATCAAGCTTTTCTCTAGGGACTTCTTGCGTCTAGATTTGTCAAATCAATGTGCACTTGCATTAAATTCCATGACAACGATAGTATCTGCAAAAGAGTGATGGTGCTTACCACACCTGCACACATTCTGTGTATAACCAACATGCATTTAATGATAAATAGAAATATGTTAATGCACCATAATAATATTATTTTTCAGTTATCCTGATCTGGGCTGTTGTACACTGAACAACTCAACACTGTCTGTAGAAACAGGTTGAAGAATTGCTGACTATGCAATGAAGGCAATACAGTACAGGCTCACTTTACCACAGTGAATATGTTGGTGTGTCAGGGGATCAAGTGGCTCAAAGTCTTTGGGATGCACAAAGTCAAGAGTGTCTTTACAAAAGAATTCCCCTGAATGCCATGTGCACCTGTTGCCACTGCAGAGCTATCCTCTGTGCATCCTCAACTTGAGATTCAACCTCAGTTGTTTTGAATGAATGTCATACTGTACAAGCTCACAACATTTGCAGTTTCAAGACAGCTAGGGTTAGAGTAGAGGAAAAAAACAGCAATAACATCAGGCAGTTAAACTAGCAGCAGGTCGAAGCACTGTATCTTGTGTGTGAATAGCAATCACATGAGGCAGAAATGCTTCCGGTGTAAGTGAAGTATCGTAGCAGGTAAAACAGCAGCAGACTAGAATAATTCTCTTTTGCAGGTGAGACATAATTTAGCTGCAGATATCAAACATGTCGGTGAATACATAAGTATATGAAACTTCAATCTCATACAGTATTTCTCTCTTTCTTTCTTTCTTTCTTTCTTTCCTCCCTCCCTCTCTCAGTCCCTTCTACTCGTGCGTTGGTTAAATGGTCCTTTTGTCTCAACCTGCCTCTGCTTTCCGGACCCAATATAGGAGAAAATATAGCTGACTAAAACAAAAGCCAGAAAGCTTAGGCGTTCTGCTACACTCTCTCCTCTCTAACCTCTCTCTCTCTCTCTCTCTCTCTCTCTCTCTCTCTCTCTCTCTCTCTCTCTCTCTCTCTCTCTCTCTCTCTCTCTCATTCATTCACTGAGCCTCTGTCTCTTTCTCTTGGCCAACTCTTGCACACTCTCTCTCTCCCCCTCTTTCTCTCTGTCTCTCAACCCTCTCTCACTCTCTCTCTCGCTCACTCACTGTTCCTGGCTTACCGAATTACTCTCTCCATCTATCTACCCACTTCCTTACTCTTTCCCTCTCTCGCTCCCTTTCCTAAATATTTTCTCTCATCCCCCTCTGTCTCTCTGTGCCTCCACACACACTCTCTCTCCTCTCCTCCCTCCTCTCTCTCTCTCTCTCTGCACTAGAGCTCACACTATGTGAATGAATAGAGATCTGTGTGGATGACTGTGCTCTGAATACTAAGAGGTGAAAGGAGGGTGGGGGGGGGAGGAGGCGGGGTCAAGGGGGAAGCTCGTCTGATTGGCCGTGCACATACACAGCTGAACTCTGAACCCTGTGCAGTCCCTGGCTGCCTACACATACAGTAAACACATGCTCGTGTATTGGACGTATATAGAGTCTGTGAGGCCTCTCAATACAATACATACGACTTATTGTGCAGTGGGGGAATTAGCGTTTACTTAAAGGGCAACGTTGCCAATTCTGCACCCAACGCCTATTTTAATTAAGTTCAGGACATGATTTAGGCGACTGTGACATCGTCATTGTACAGAATGTCAGTTCTTCCTGGTTTATCGCGTCCCCAACTTTGGGCGCAAAATCGGCAAAGTTTCCCTTTAAGTAAAAGTAGCAATATAGTATAGTTGTAGGCTAGGTTCTATGTAAGCCATTTACCATGAGAGGGAGTGGGTTGTTGGCTGATTTACCACTGTTTCAGGGTTGTGGCACGAGGCGGAGCCTCGAATGGTAAATTGCTTTTCTACCACTTCTACCATATAAATGAAAGAAAACACAGTTGTAACTTGCAAGGTTAATAGTTACAATCAACTGCAACACAACAGTGAGCCAACTCAAGGTTGTTGACTGATTTACCACTGTTTTAAGCCAATCAGAATCCAGTATCTCAACATGTGACCACAAAAAGTGGTAGAAAGTCCAGTTTTATCTTATTCTATAATAATACATCCTAAAGTATTTATTGATAATATTTGATATAGCTAATCTCAATCAGAAAGTACTTTAACTGAAGGTATCAAATAAATGTAAAAACAGCAGAAGTCCCCCTCCCCCTCCAAGGTTCTTGCATATGGATACTTTGTGACACATACGTAGATGGGCGAGCCACGGGTCAAAGCAGTGACCTTCAGATTACTAGAAGGCCTCTCTGCCCACTCAGTTACGGCCGCCTGTGATAGAAAGACAACTTTTTAGTGTAACGTTTTTCCTAATAAAGATGACTTTGTAAAGAGTCATTTTTGGGTACTTGGGTATTCCAAAAACACTATATAAATTTGAGACATTATTATTATTATTAACTCTTTGAGTGCCAGCGCCCTCTAGGGGCCAAAGAATGCCAGCGCATCTCTCATAGGCGAGCACTTTAGCTTCCAGGACTTCAGCTTCCAGGACCTGACGTGCTCACGTTCATGCACGGCATGGAAATGTCCCGGATGAAGATGCTAACAGAATGGCTATTCCCATTTTGTCATCTAAAAGATCATCTTTGGGCGATTTCGCCGTAAATAAACCTCGCGCCGCTTTCCTAAAACACAAAAAAGAGATATAAGCCTTTAAAGATGCGGTCTTTCATTGGATTAGGCGGAGATTGGCGATTGCGTTCGCAAATTACGGCCGGCCGGGACGTTGTTAGCTTTCGGCTAGTAGCTACAAAAATCAAGCCAGGCTTCAGAAGGCCTCTTATCATTTTATTCATTTAATTAAATAAAGCCGAACTACTTCGGGATCGGCACACTCGTGTACTCATCGGAAGCGGCGCCGAACATCGGGTGAACATTGGGGAGCTCAAAAATGTATTTTAAACCATTTTTAATGGAATATATCGTCGGACAGAGTAGAACGGCTAGCTGGCTAGCGGCTAGCGAGCCAGGACCACCCACGACTCTACAAGCAGCTCGGGGTAAGTGAATTAATAAAAAAAAGATTGTATTGGATTGAAATAAAGCCAAACGGGATCGGCACCAGATGAGTTAAACCCTGTATGTCAACAGCATCAGCAGCTTCTCTTCCTGGAGTGCACAAAATATCACAGTATGAAGTTAAAGATGGGGTGACGCAATTTCTTTCCCTCCTACAAAATAATCTTCAGGTATTATTGCGACCGAAGGTCGCAGTTCACTATGAAAACCGGCACATCTTGTCCTTCTGTAACACCTCAATGTCCTTCCTTCTGTAACAATTTGTTGACATGACGTGACATCACGTGACATCACGAGACATCAACTCATCAAAGATCAAACCCTGAATATCCATACTTGGAGATGACTGGATCATCACCTAGATCTCCATACTGTATGAGCAGACCTCGACATCTGATTCCCAGATGATGCCCTGTTAGGGCAACCACAGAATCCCTTTTATGCCCATAAAGGGGACAAGGAGTGAGAGACAGATACTGACACGCACAGACGCATGTCTGGGGTCTCACAGCACACGGTTGGTTCTACAGACAGGGATCTCCATATATGGGCATAAAAGGGATTGTATGTATATTGTCAGACGTCATAGACGTCATAGGACTTCACATAATGAGTAACGGGGTAGGCATGTCTGGGGTCTCACAGGCTCAGCACACGGTTGGTTCAACAGACGTCTCAATGTCTATAGCTGACCTCAATGTCTATGGCTGACCTGCCCATATATGGAGATCCCTGATGTCATGGATATCCATATATGGAGCTGACCAACTATACATCACCCGGATTGGTAGTAAATCTCCTGTTCTCCCATATATGACCAAGACAGATTGCCAAGACAGATAGCGCGATCTCGGCGCGAGGTTGCACTTTTCGCCCTTAGGCGTGATTATATTTGGAGAAAGATCTTTTCAAAAAAGTGTATAGAAAGTGTTAAAATTATGTTTTTATGTGGCCAAACCCACCTGTTCATTAAGTATGCCTATGGCACCACCTCTTTAAAGTTAGGTAAGAATCCGGGCACTCAATACTTTAATTGAGAGCCTTGCGCCACAAGCTCTGTGTTTTCATGTTTTATTCTGTTTGATCCAGGAGCACCTAAAAAAGATGCTTTTAACCACTTTTAACTACTGTTTCTCCTGTGAGCACCTGGTTGTGTTGTTGTTTTCTCACGTTATTTTAAAAGTAACGTTTAGCATATCAACAGACTGGGCTTATGGAAAGCCAAGCAAGGTTACTTCCTCTGAGAAACGGAACCACAGTCTGCTGACTGAAAAGAAAGCAGGTGTTCCATAGTGGAAGAGAACACCGAGTCCACTCTTAAGCCCTTTGCACACAGGACAGTTGCGTTTTTTTTTTTTTTTTTTTTTTCCCGTTTGCTGCATGAATAAAACGCATTGGATTTGGTGTGCAATGCTGTGCGGAATCGGCGCTGCGGATCCCAAACGGAGTCATAAAAGGAGTGATGAGTTTTTTACCGCATGCGACAAGACGCACGAATCGAACAGGGTTCGATTGAGAAAAAAACGCACGGCCGCAGCCACTCGTCGCACGGCTAATTCGGATCCGGTGGGCATGAGGTCATAGAGAATCATTGTTTTCTTTGAAAAAAATGAAATTGTCCGTTTTATCCGTGCGGATGAACGCGCCTGTGTGCAAAGGGCTTTACAATGTAGATTAACCCAGGAGGAGTGATTTTGTGAGAAAGCTTAGCAGGATACATCAGGGTTAGATCTGCTTGCTGCAGTATAAAATCCTACTCCTAAATTAAGAAAACTGTCATCTTAGTTGGGGCACTGGGCCAGGCACGTGCACACAGACGTCAAAGAGGGCTTGAGCCCCTGCCCTTTTATCTGCCTGTAAAAATATGGTAAAAGAAATGCAAATTCCCCCCTTTCCACCTGAAGGCAGCGTTCAAGAGAAGTGCCTTGTTCAAGCTCTCCTGAACTTGAATGCAGCATCTTATGTTGAAAGAATTGCCCTCTCTGTGTAGAAATCCTTGCCATTAAGCCTAATCTCCAGTATTGACTTGATTATGCTTAGTTCAGTGTGGTATCAAGAACAGAAAATTGCCAAAAATAGTTTTGGAGGACTGTTAGTTTCCCCTTTTAGAAATGTCAGCCGTGCCTCTCTAACATTCTCTGCGCATCCCTGCACTGGGCTATGGAATCTGTAGTCGGCGTAGACGCGGTCCCATAGCCAGGGCGGACGGCCATGCTGTGGGTTTTACTGGTTGCCAGGGAGACGTCACAAACAATCAGCGGACAGGCTCCGGGCTCTCAGGAATCAGGAAGGAAAGTGAATGGCAATTATGTCATGCTTTGGCACAGATCAAAGCATGTTGGTGTACTGTATATACTGTAGTTACATGGTGATACAGTCTTGGCAGAGAACAAAAACTGTGCCAAAATTAGAAGAGGATTTATTTGATTGGTTATTTACTTTACGATGAAGGAGCAATTTTTAGCATTAAAAGGAGTATAGTTCACCCCCAAAATGACTTTGTTTTTATTGATTACTCAAGCCATGGAGACTTGAGTTCAATAATATCAATTTGTATTTTTCGCATTCATTCCTAAGACAAAAAATAGATTTTAGTATTGATTCCGGCCATCTGGAATCAATGGGGGTAAATGTATTGATTTATTGTAATCACCTTTTTCTCTTAGGAATGTGACAAAACCCATAAAATATTATTGAACTCAAGTCTCCATGACCTGAGTAATCAATAGGAAAAAAAAAAACATTTTGGGGTGAACTACTCCTTTAACTGATGTTTAAGCATCTTTGGCAAGGCTGCACATACAGTACAGTAGTTGGGTTGTGCACGTCTGTGGGTATAGATTAGTTTATATAATAATAAATTAGGTGTAGGTGTGCCCATGAGCAAGCACTGACTACATTGCAGGCATTGACACTAAGGCTTGCCCACCAGGTAAATAAAACGTCAGGGCAGGTGAAGTTGGCTTTCAGGTTGCCCGACAGGGCAAGTGCTCATTTGAGAGGGGACACAAATGTCTATAAACACAACACAAGATATCTGTCTAAACACCTGAACGTGGCCAGTGCGCTGTCTTCTGGTCTGTGGAATGTAAAATAAGAGCACTATTTACCTATAATGTGCTGTTTTTACTGTTGCTACATTTAAACATATAAAATAACAAGTGTGAAACCATTGACATATTCAATCATAGCTAAAGTATTTGGTATTTGGATTTGGAGGTATTGAGGTATGACATTTTATCGCACAGCCCCAGAAAGTAAAGAAATAAGTGTTAAATTGAGCGGTAATTAAAATCGTACCTATCATTTTATAATGGACGATTTACTTTTCGGGCAAGTGGGCATTACCTTCGGGCAAGTAGAACATGACCTGTACTTGCCCGATGGGCAAGTGCCTCTGAGACCTTAGTGTCAACCACTGCATTGCTACTTGCTTCGTTAATGCATCAAAATATGCGTGCAAAATATACTGTGGACAGGGACGCGTGCCGTCACTCTCCACGTTAAAAGAACACTCAGGATTTTTCAGCGCACGTCAAGGTCGGTGTCTTTTCCTCTGTCTCTCTCTCTCTGTCTCTCTTTCTTTCTGTGTATCCGTCACATCGTCCCTCTCCAGCCCTCTGTCCCGTGTGTACAAGAATCCTTTGTTTGGGAGGAGACGAAAGAGACAAAAGCCACCATTGAAAAATACGACAGGGTTAGAGTGAAGGAGAGAGCAGGACACAGAGAGAGAGAGTTAAACAGGGAGAGAGGAGTGCACGTCAGTGTCACACTGTGTGTGTGTGTGTGTGTGTGTGTGTGTGTGTGTGTGTGTGCGTGCGTGCGTGCGTGCGTGTGTAAGCCTGTTTGATCATGTGTGAGTATGCAATGCTTCACATTGTGGGGGGGGGGGGGGGGGGGGGGTTAGAGAAGGGGAATAATAATTGGTCAGAGAGAGAGAATTGAGCGTGGAAGGGATAAAGAGGGGAGGGGGGGCACAAGACGGACAGAGGCGGCTGGGGGGGGGGGGACGACAGGAATGAGGGAGAGAAGATGAACGAGCCAAAGACAGAGAGAGAGAGAGGGAGAGAGAGGGAAAAGGGGGTAAACTAAAAATGAACAAAATAGAATTAGAGAGAGAGAGGGAGAGGGAGGGAGAGAGAGAGGAAGAGGGAGGGAGGGAGAGAGAGAAACAAAGAAATAAGTGAATGTTGAAGCCGGCAGACAGGTTGAGAGAGGAGAAAAGTTGAGAGCAGAGGAGTAGAGCGGGCATGTGTGTGGAATAAAGGTAGAGGAAACGGATTTCTGACAAAAGCGTGGTCATTAGTATTCCAGAGGAGGGTTTAAGCCTGTATACACCGGCGCCCCAATCCACTGTCCACATCTACAAAGAACCCTCCAGAGAGTCCAGAGCACCCTGCTCAGCGCACTGAAAGGACCCCACACAGGCCCGGCAACAAACCTCAATGCATGTGACCCTCTGTCCACAAAATGCACAGTGCCCACCACAGCAGCCACCGCGACACGCCAAGAGAGAGCTCTGTGTTGTTGAAAGGGGAGCCCACAGACCCAAAACAAACCCACTCAGTGCCACACAGCGCCACACTGAAAGAACAAGAACCCACCACACAACAAACACACACACACTGGATGACATCTGCCTTGCTGCGAAAACCGTTGAAAACCGTTTAAAGTGAGCTAACGCACATGGTTCGAAACCAGTGTTCTTAGTGTATTACACTCTGAACCAGTTGGGATGCCTGGTACTAGCTGGTTTTCCATTCAGCCATGACATTTACCTTGTGTTCTTGTAATTCCAAATGGGATTAGAGACCTGTATAGGAAATCTTTAGTTCATGTACTGTAATTGTAATTTCTCTGGGTGTTTCTATCACACACACACACACACACACACACACACACACACACACACACACGTGCCGGCGTGTGTGTCTACTGTCTAGGAAAAGAGACCCTGGATTCTCCCAATGCAGAGATCTGTAGCTCACATTGTACAGCATGTCTCACACCTTTACAGTTCTATATCTATCTAGTGCTGATACACTGCTGGGCATATGCATTGAACACATTAACCCTGGTGTCCTTTTTTGGGGCATGTGGGTGAAATTTCTTCAAAAGCCTAAATGCTTATAGTGTATGCCGGTGTCACGCAATGAAGATAGCAGATCTACAAGCTCACAACCTGTCACATCACAGCGCAATGTGAGAATAGGCTATATATGCACAGCCGCCCTTTTGGAGAGTGTTACCAATGATACTAATGAAGGCTCTGTTCAATTCTGATCAAACCGAGTCACGGCGCTGATATTGTGTCATGTTGGCTCACTGGATACACTCTGCTACACCAGTGGGTCTCAAAGTGTGGTTCCAGGGACCCTCATGATTCATTGGGGGGTTCCAAATGACCCCTTAAAAAGGTGTGTAACTCTGAGAGAACATTGGGGTCCTTGACATAAAGTGTTTGAGAACCTCTGTGCTACATGGAATGGAACAGAGCCTTCATTAGTATCATTGGTAACACCTTTGAAGGAAGTGAGAAGAGACCCAATTAACTTCTCTCCAATGGGAGAATGTTTTTTGCAGGTCTTTCAGTCCGAGTGTATCATAAAAGCAATTCGGTTTAAAGCAGTGGAAGCTTGTGATTGGCTGCGTGGAGGTGATGAAAGTCGGGGGACAGAGATACACCTAAACCTAACCTTAACCCTAACCTCAATAAAACTAACGCTGGTGAATGTTAACCTAGTGAAATACTAACCTGCCGACGCTGGTGAATGCTAACCTGGTGAGATGCTAACCTGGTGAGATGCTAACCTGCCGACGCTGGTAAATGTTAACCTGGTGAATGTTTAACGGACCAACGGTGCTTAACCCAGTTGCTTTTTTGATACACTCGGACTGAAAGACCTGCAAAAAACACTCTCCCTCTCTCCAATATGGCCGCTGTACATATAGCCTATTACATGTGTGAAAACAAACCCCCATGCACCACAGAGTCCGGACCAAAACAAATCCACTCTTATAACACATGTTTCATGCTGTGTTCAATGCTGCCACCCTGGGCTGAGATTTACAATATTTGGAAGTTGGTGCATCGGGAGCCGTGGTAACCAGGTGTTTGTCTCAGTGTGTCTGGCTGGTTATCCTCAGCCAGAGTGTGCAGCGGAAGAGTTACTGTGTTGACCTACATGAGACAATCAGCACCAGCTGTTCGCGCCAGCAAGGTGATTTAACAGTGACGTTTAGCATCTTCTTCCAAGTTGGCAGCGACTAAATGATCTGTCACTTCCTTTATACCGTACTGTAAATCAGGCCACTACTCCACTACTGTTCTGAATGAACTCTGTGCGTGTGCGCGTGCGTGCATGTCGGATGGAAGGAAACTTGGGATTTCTCAATGAGACAGTGTTTTGTTAGTTTGTTAGAAACAGAGTGCATTTTAGGGGCCCAACTGTGGCTTTTTATTCCAACTCTACAGAGAATTAAGAGCTGTGCGGTCAAACCCACAAGTCAATGTCCTTTGTTTTCCTTGCTGTAATAGACATTTACCACTGTGGTGCGCAGGCCCGGCTTAATGCACAGCTTTCAGGGGCAGCAGACCAGAGCATCAAGCTGGGGGGGAGGGGGGGCACCAAATCCAAACACCTGGTCAAAAAGGTTGGACTATAGCAAGTTATGCCGCTGAAATACTGTCCAAAATAGTGCTACGTTACTGAATAAATGCGTCATGTGACATAAAAGAATCAACTAGAACTGCACTCTGTTGGTGGTGACAACTTGCGGCTTGTGCACAATAGGCCATATCGCCATGAGGTGCGCTCACCACTGGCATCGCCACTGGCAATGCCTGTGACATCACCACTGGCATCAACCAGGAATGCTGGTCCTTTATTGGCTGTTAATGATGATGCTGCCAGAAATGTTGATTCCTGATTGGGCTACAGGCTTGAACAAACACAGACATACATACACAGCCGAACGCAGTACTTGCGCGCTCTGCTGGCGCAAGTAACTAGACTGCACTCTGTCAAGGTGACAACTTGCGCCTTGTGCACTCATGGCCATGTATAATATGGCCTACTTGTGCACCAGCAGAGCGAGCAAGTACTGTGATCGGTGCTGTTCAGTGATATCTGTATGACGTACTATATCTGTATGTGGGTGGGCAAGTTGGCACTCTGTCGAGGTGCCAGCTTGCGAGTTTCTATTGTTAGGGCTCAAAACGCGTCGCAGGGCGGCGCGTTTTGAGCTTCTAGATCTGCTATTTTTGCAATTTTTGAATTGGAATCCCGAAAAGTTACTTTTTTTTCCTTCTTTTGTTTTAAAATTTCAAATGCATTTATATGTTCTTATGTTAACTTAATGAACTTAAATACAAAAACAATGGACATAAAAAATACAATAACATTTTAATACTAGTCATTAAGCTACTAATATAGACTGAAGTAATTAAAGACGGTCATTTTTTCCATGTTTGGAATTGTAACAGCTGAAATCAATAATATATCAGTACTCCAATATTAACCTGCGGGCCGCATAAAGTGAAGGAGGGGGCCGCATGTGGCCCCCGGGCCGCCAGTTGCCCATGTATGGGTTCGTTAGGGTATTGTCCCGTGAACCTTGACCAATGGAGACCTGGAGATCGCCTATTTATAATGTGGTTGACCGAAATCACATGTAAAGCTCACCGATCCTCCAATCCTCAAGATATGTCCCCGTTTATGCCCTGTCCGATTGGCTACGGTTTGGAAAGCCCCTCTCGGATTGGCTACGTGCGTAAACACAGACACACAGACACCGACACATACAGAAACACCAAACTGCAGTACTTGTGTCAAGTAATGACACAATCCTTTTATACCAGCTTGCACATTGTGGGCTAGTATTGTGGCTAATTCGTGCCAAATAATTTGAGTTCAAGGGCTTAACCCATTTAGAACGGGTACACTATATTGTGTATCATTATTTTATCTCTTAACTATTGAAAAATAGCAGATATACAAGCTCACAGCGCGGCACCGAGTGCAGCGCTGCAAGCTTGTAGATCTGCTATTTTTGAAAAATCGTGAAAATTTGAATTTGACCCGATTCTTTGGTGTCTTTTGAATCCTTCTAAGGTTTTTTTGTAAAACCTACGTTTCTATGTCAGCAATCTGGCTAGCCATCGTCACAGAAAAGGTCCTTTTCACTTAACTGGAGCTCAGTTTAGTCTGTTCTTGCGTGGTTCTGACACTTGCTTATATCAGCCTGTCCAGACAGATACTTGCGCACTAAGCTGGCGCACGTAACAAAGCAACTGCTATTACAACTGTTACTGCTGTGCTGTGCCTCTTCTATTGAACTCCATTCCCGACTTTCAGTCTACTGAGAGTGTTTAAATGGACCCAAATGAACCCTTCAGACTTCATCTACTGTAATGTGACTGTCAGAATAAATCATTTGTCATTTAATGAAGTCACAGGATGTGTCTTCTCTGAGTTACGGACCAATAAGTGTTCATTTGGCCCCTCACTAACCATCAGTCACTTAGCAAGGACCCCCAGGGACCCCTTCAATGACCCCTGAGAAAGGTCTTATTTGAGCTCATCTTCGATTAAGTTACAGTATTTCAAGCCCACTTAAGTATTTGTTGACGGAGGTCCCCCCCAGGGCTCTGTACTTGGTCCCCTCCTTTTTTTACCCTCTATAGTCTATACCAAATCTCTTTGCCCAAAATATTTTCTCTAGAAGCCTGCTTTTTTTTCATTTTTTTTTTTTTTTTCAGAATGTTCTCTATTTTCACAGGGCTCTTGTGATTGAGAAGCAAAAGAGAAATTCCTAACACTGTTATAGCAAAAGAAATAGGGTTTATTGCAGGTACAACGTTTTTGGTTGCTCAGACCTGCGACAAAAAAAACTAAAAATATGTCTCCATTGCATGAGTAATCAATAGAAAAAAGTCATTTTGGGATGAACCACTAATTGAATTGCTTAAATTGTGAATAGTGTTGTTGCTTTAAGTGATGTTGTTGCTGCAGCAGCAGCAGTGTGAACTAGGCACCCACCCACACACCCAATATCACCACCAGCCATCACTGGTCATGATGATGCACTATTGTGTGTTGTGATGTCTTTCCAGTATGGCAGGTTGGCTAATCCCTTAATTACACCTACTACTGTAGGCTATGTGGTTCTAATCTCTAGGGCTGTCACGATTATGACATTTTACATGACGATTAATTTATTGTCACTCAAATAATTGTGAAGTGATTAACGATTTAATTGTTGTTGTTTTTTTGTCATTGACAATTACATTTCTGCTTGGCTTGCAGGCTTTGAAGTTGCACATGGCAGATATGACACATATACAAAGACATTACTAACATATTTGACAACTTTATACTTAAAAAAAGAACATTGATAGTGGAAATAATAGCCGATCTACAAGCTCACAATGCGTTGCATCTGCTATTTCCACTATTTTTGAACACGTTTGACAATATATTAACATTCTTCAACAAGGAAACAATTATGACAAAATAATTAGGATTAGGCCTATGTCAAATAATTGCGATTAGACGATTATAGGCCTATATTGTAACAGGCCTAAATCTGTACTCTTCTATTGTGGGTATGTTTGAGAGAATGATGTGTTCCCCAAGATGTTCATCCTAACACCTGTTTCCCTCTTCCTCTCTGGGTGCACCTTTGTCCCAAGCTGTCCTATATCCTAGGCCTATCAGAGTAAACTGAAAGATTATTCAGTGTTGTTGACAGTTTAGGATTTACATACAGAAATATAGCCCCACAAATATATGCATCAAATCAAGCCTGTTGTTTTGTTTGTTGTCATTGTTAGTCTCATTACACATTGAACAGTTAATTCAGCCCTAAAACTGAGGCCTTGATAAATGTGTGCTGAGGTTTCTTTCTTACCTTATTGTTGACCGTGTGGCGTTTCACGCAGAGTGCACTTCTGATACTTCGAGGTCTGTTGATGCTATGGTCCAGACGAATAGGCTACATAAACACAAAGCAATTGTTGCCTAGTGATTGTTGCCCAAAGTTCTTTTTCTTTTATAATGAATGAACAGGCCTCAGATAGGGTGAGGAGACTTGCGCACTTGTTGACAACTGTGCCAAGCGCGTGTGGTGGACGAGACGCTTATTTGCATTTGTAATCAGGCCTGCGCTCATTCTGCGCGTTGTCATTTTTAGCCTAGGCTACTAATCGAAAAAGACTGCAAAAAATAAACATTAACAAAGAAAAAGAAAACAAACTTTTATATAGGCTAATATAAATCGATCTAGACAACAACAACAAAAAGACGCGCAGAATTACCACGGCTCAGTGGATCCAAACAGTTCTGAAAGCAGTGACACAGCTCTGGTGGTACCGGTTCGGGACTGACGCTAGTAGTGGGCCATTATGTAACCAGATGACACTAGTTTCACGGCTCGCAGCATCTCGGCTTGTTGGGTCCCTTCTCTGTGTTCAGCTCAGGGGGAGAAAGAAGAAAGTTTGGAGACGCTCTTTGTAGCTGTCCATCCTCCTCGCCCCGCGCGTAAAAGCAAGGCCTGCCGTCTCTCTCTCCCTGCTCTATATAAACCATAAAGTAGGCCTACTCAGTCGGTCGCTGTGTTTGAGGACATTTTTAATTCATTAATTCAACTCTCCTCCCAGCCTGGTCCTCCCACCCACCCTCTCTGTGCGACATCACTCTCTCTCTCCCCCTCTCTCTCTCTCTCTCTCTCTCTCTCTCTCTCTCTCTCTCTCTCTCTCTCTCTCTCTCTCTCTCTCTCTCTCTCTCTCTCCCTCTCTCTGACTGTACACTGTGATAAATGGGACCCTTGTTGTGTGGCTCTTCAACTGTTCAGCCTTTGTCAACTTTGTCATGTAAATTTTTTGATGGTCATAAGATACAAGCCTGGCCTGGAAGTTATTTCACTGTAACAGCGGTATTTACAAATCGTAGAAACAAAAGGGCCCTTATTTTTTGTGCTTCTTTAACTTGGCCGCTCGCACATTTTGCGTCGGCTCAAATAAAGTTGGCTTTTGCGCCGTGCAGCGCATGAATAATGTCGGCAGCATCTCTGTGAGGTTGTGCCACGATGTCCGCCTGCGAGCAGAGAAACGTGGGGCTTTTACACATGTTCATGCTGAGGATGTTCAAGGGACTTCACATGACAGTCCTGAATATATAATTCAATAAAAACACACAAAACAACAATTCCATTTAGACCGGTCCGTTACCACGCGTGGTGGAATGTCTCTCAAGTCAACTTGAACCCACTAGCCACTAGAAGTCTGGCTGATAACTGCCTATAACTCTGTCTATTAGCCTACAGTTGTTTTTGTCTTTTTTTCCTCGAAAAGTTAAAGGGGAAACCTGTAGACACACGATGCCCCCCCTATGGGTTTGTTTTGTCGGGTCTGGGGTCTGGGGGGAGTCAGATTTACCGCATGCTTTGATGAGCGGCTCGGCGGGCATCTGAGGCGCGCGGCACAATGGACTGTGCCGTGCGCGCTGCGCGATATATTCGCTGGCCCGGATTCACACGCGCATCAATCTCGCCTCCACTCCCACCTGCCACCCCCCACCTAGCCTCGGAAACCCAGACTTTTATTTACCCCCCACCCAACCCCCCGGAGACTGGAGTCCGCTGGGTTGAACACACGTGCATGCTGCAGCCCACATAATAGTAGCCCACATAGCTTGGATCAAGACTATCATATGAAATCATCCAAGTCTGACATTTTCTCATCATAGATTCTTTATGAATTGAGTACAAAAGGACCCCAACATAAACAAACCATTGGGCTTCTTGGGTTTAAATCCCAATAGTATTCTTCTGAACTGTAGGCCTATACTGTCCTGTGCTTTTCCTATGCAAAAATAATAAAGTATTCAATCAATCAATCAATCCATCAATCAATCAATCGATCAATCGATCAATCAATCAATCAGATGATAAGCAAGCTAAGCAAACATAAAATGCACAGATCTATCTATATGATAGTCTTGTCAAACAAGCTAGGCCTAGGCCTACATGCAAACATTTGTATTCACTAAATGTCAAAGCAACCACTGCTATACAAACGTCATTACTTTTCAGGGTTCACATTCAAAAGTAGCAAAATTGGCTGATCTACAAGCTCAAAACGTGTGCTTCAAGCTTTTTGTGGATCTGATACTTTTGATGCTTTCGTGTGACCTGAAGAAGACCTGTAAAGGTCGAAACGTTGGGTTTCTCTTCTGTAAATAAAAATTGCATAGAGTGCGGCCTTTTCTTCTCCTTAATACAGTGAGTGTATCATTTTCATTACCAAGGTCAGCAGCGGTAGCAGGAAAGGTCGACCTAAAACAAAGTCGACCTCATTCGCACGACCACGCATTTCCCAACGGGTCTGTGGCTGTAAGCTAGATGCAGAATAGACCAAAATCAAATCTTTGCTTCTGGGGATCCCTGGAACAAAATATTTTGCGATGGGGGTCCGTGGCCAAATAAATACATATCATTCTGGGGGTCCTTTACGTGACAAAGTTTGAGAAACAATTATAGCAACATATTTTTTTCCCCCCGAAAACTGTTTTAGAAGACATTTTGTAGAATGTGCCTATCAGTGGTTAAGGATGCCCAAAATGTGTTTTTGGCCACGGACCCCCATCTCAAAATATTTTGTTCCACGGACCGATGGAGCCCTATCGCAAAATATTTTGTTCCAGGGACCCCCAGAAGCAAAGATTAGATTTCGGTCTATTCTGCATCTAGCTTAAGGCCACAGACTCGTTGGGAAACGAGTTTGGGTCGAGTTTGTTTTAGGTCGACCTTTCCTGTTTTCATCAGCAGCACCTCACCAACAGTGGTGTGCGCCCTCAGTACTTTGTTTGATTCGTGTGACACTATGACTTTATAGTAGGAGGACTATGATTAATTAGGGCAGGGGTCTTCAACAGGGGGTCCGGGACCCCTAGGGGGTCCTCAGAGTTACTACAGTGGGTTCTCCAAATCTTCCAATCCTTTTTATATTAACAACCTGAACCCTAGTGTCCATATTCTGAGAACTGTAGCCAAAAATAGCAGATCTACAAGCTCGAGCTTGTAGATCGGCTATTTTTGGGAAAGGGGTTTGGCGTATAGGGGAAAAAGAGCAGACCAAGTACTGAGTGAAAGGTCAAGTTTATTAGGTAATGACGGCTCAAGTGGTTAAATATCTGAAAACACAAATTGACATGAATCAAAAATACCCTTATGATTATTGTGCTGTCAAACGATGTAACGATACATAGACATCAAAGGGGGCTTGAGTTCCTTCCCTCTTATCCGTCTGTAAAAAGTGCCCTCTCCAGATCATAAAGGCAGTTTTTACAATGGTGAAAGAAATGCATGCTTTCCATGCCATACCTGAAGGCAGCATTCAAGAGAATTGCCTTGTCCAAACTCTCCTGAAATTCAATGCAGGATCTTATGTTGAAAGAATTGCCCTCTCTGTGTAGAAATCCATGCCGTAATCCATGCCGTAATACGTAATAATGACTTGATTATGCTTAGTTCAGTGTGGTATCAAACACCGAAAATAGCCGACCTCCAGGCTCACAACGCTGTCGCAGCGTAACATGTTGTGAGCTTGGAGGTCTGCTATTTTCGATATTTTCAATACCTTTCAGCCCCTGCCTCTCTCCATTCTCTGCATGTCCTTGCCAGCAGTGCAACACGCATAACAAGGGGCTGCACTTGCTCCACTCCGGTCCCGCTGTTTGGGGCTCCCATATCCGGGGCCAGGCTTGGGGCCCCCTCAGAGGTGTCAGCCCGTTTATGTGTGTTTACTCACAGCATGAGGATGGCCCTTGGTGGGGGTCAGCCACGGTTTCCTGGGCGGACGTCCGAGGGGGAGGCAGGCATTTTTTTTCCCCCCTGCTTTTTTCTTCCAAGAAGTGGGTGCGTAAGAACTAAGAAAGGAGAGGGAGAGAGACACGGGGAGGCAGAGAGAGTGAGACAGAGAGAGAGCAGTAAAGAGAGAGAGAAAGTGAAAGGCAGAAACAGATACATTCATTCACAAGCCAGAATCACAATCAATTTTATTGCCACCGCCAAGGTTTACATGTGGAAAGAAGTGGGGTGGAAATTATAGTTTCGGATTAGAAAGGGGGGCAAGTCTCTCCCCGAAACCAAACTTTTCGTTGGAAAGGTCCGGTTCAACTATTAAATGACGGCACTCGCAACTTCTGAAAATTACCCCGAATTAGAGTTCGGAAAGCTGCACGTCGGAAAGTCTGGTTTCGGACAGAGTATGGAATATGGCCTTTAGAAAAAGAAAGAAAGACATATAGGAAAAAAACAGGGCAAATAAAACATATACTACACAACACATTCAGATACACATAAAAAGTAGCACGTTAGACATACTGTAAGCAGAACCTTTTGCCTTTTGTGCTCTCTTTCTTTCCTATGTCATTATTACGTATTACTTATTATTTTATCTTTAGATGTGTTGGTTTTGTTGTTTTGCTCTTATTTTATATACCACTGCATTGTCTGAAAGAAACCGAACAAAAATAAGTTTTACTCTTATGTACCTGTACAAAAGATGCAACAATAAAGTACAACCTTGAACCTTGAACCAGGATATTTCTACAGTATTTGGTCTTGTCTGAACTGTGACTCAAGACTGTGCTACGTGCACTCGTAGCCATATATGGCCTACTTGTGCGCCAACAGAGTGCGCAAGTTCTACTTTCGGTGCTGTTCGGTGCTGTCTGGGCACTTGCACCTTGTTTATTTCAGACCGCACTTGTTGGTGGTGACCAAGAACGGTGCTCCCTCATTGGCTAAAGGCCCTGCCTTTGTACTGTCGACCAGAAATGTCCGGCACCAAGATTAGTAGTACTTGCGCACTATAGTGCAAGTAAGTATTTTTGAAAATCGCAATTTCTTTGGTCACAATAATCGTGACATGACATTTTCATAACGTCCCATCCCTAGTGAAACCTAGCATAAGGCTGGGAAGTGTATAGGCAATATGAGGGATAGTTATAGGGTATAGTGGTAGTATATGTGCAGTAAATCACAGCTTTTATGGTTCTATGAGTCTTTTTTTTAAAGATTTTATGGGTTTATTGATAGCCATGGGTTGACAGGAAATGAGATCGGGGACTGGCACGTGGCAAAGGCCGTCAGGATCGGGACTCGAACCTGCGACGCACTGTAAGGCTACATTGAGCCTAGGTGCCCTGACAGCTATACGCTATAGCCGCCTGGGCATAAAGAAATAAAATCACGTGTACAGTAAAATATTATGCTGATCCCTGGGGCAGCTTTTTCCAGCTTTCTCCCTACTACTTTACGTAGAAAGAAGACAAAAACATACTTTTTTAGGCTCATATTTGCTTTCTATCTCGCCTGTGTGCCTCAGGGACACCTAGAGCTATGCCAGCAGGAGCGTCCTCCCACTAGGGTCACCCAAGATCAAAGAGTAGAGGCCAGACAAAGAGGCATCCACTTGTTTTCCAGGTTGGGGGTTGGGCCTACCGTAAAGGGAAAAAAACAGATCCTTGTTACAGAAACAGCAATAAAGGAAATGTATATTAACCGTAGGTGGCTTCCAGATGAATAGAAAAATACTCACTTGAGTGGCAGTAATGAAAGCTGGTGGGGAAGCTACTAGGGCTGTAATCTAGCCCTGTTTTAGGGATTCGAACTTCGGGGGGATTTTCCGAACGAACCATCGAACCTTAGATGGTTCGTTCAATTGATTAAAAACCGAACGTTCGAACCTCCGAACCATCGAACGTACTGTACCTTTAACCAGCTAAAAGTGTAGGAAATGTTTTAAATGCGCTGTTTTATCCATTGACGCGTGGATGCGTGGCTGCATTAACACCTAGGCTAACACTTGGAAAATCCAACCCACTCGGGAGAAAATGTTGTGCAGTTTGTTGACGAACAGGCTCAATGTATAGCGGAGTTGCACGGATGATGATTAGACTTGGTGACTGCGTCGGAGCGCGTCGCGTTCGGGCTGAACTGGTCTCGATGTAACAACCCCAGAAATCGCATTATAATCCTTTAGGGGGTTGCAATGAAATCCATCTTTGCTCATGCTTAGGAGAAAGGCTGTTTAATCTGTGGGTGCATGGATGGGTGTTCGCTGTTCAGAGCACAGCAGCACACACGTCTGTCTCTGCCCAGCTCAGCTGCAGCTGCTCTCACTCTACTGTCATCAAGCGTGTGTGCGCGGCCCCAAATTGGAGCGGAATTGGAGCGGAGGACGGTCCTTGATCGCTCCAAGCTGTTCTGGTGCGTTTTATAACTACTATAACGTCACCATTAACTGTTAGTGTTTACCGGTAGGCCTAACTTATTTCGTATTTGGCTATCTCTACTACTGTGATATTCTGAATAGGCCTATCACATTCTGATAATTATTTTTCGTGTAAAAAAAAAAGAAGAAAAAAAAAGAAAAAAACCTGAACCCATTAATTTCGAACTTCGATTGCCAACGTAACGAACGAACGTTCGAATCCCCGAAGGTTCGCTTGCAGCCCTAGAAGCTACTCACTTCCAAGAAAGTTTGGTTTCTGGAATGTCTGTACCATGTTATCCGAGACATAGGGAAACTGGTCCAAGTACCATCTGAAATGATGCACTACAACCTGCACATGCTTGGCAGGGGGAGAAAAAACACCAAGCTGGAGGAGATACTACTACTTGGGTAGAAATGACAACCAACATCATGAAAGGGTAGCTTTCATCCTGAAGAGAGGAAGAGTCTGATGGAGAGGAAATCTATCAGTGGCAGACTTATTAGGATTAGGATGAGAGGAAGTACAACGAGGGATGGGGACAACTCAGGCGTTTGCCTCACTGCAACTGCATAAACAGGCCATTTATGGGATGTTCTGAGTCCGAAAAAATCATTTTATCTCTGCTCAAACATGCATAGGGAATGGATCGCACACAGTGGCAAGAGTTACTTTTCTTTTTTGCTTTATTGCATATTTCTTAGGATGAGAAACAAACTTTTCGGCTATCCAGCCTTCTTCAGCGTATGTATGCTCTGCTCAAACACCTTCCGTAGTAGGAGTCCTTAAGGGATCCATCGTGCACTCTTCCTAGTAGCGCACCACCCTCTGCTAGATTCACTGGTCATATAGGACTATCTATTCCCATTCCCATGCCCCTAGTTTGAAAAATCATGGAAACCTTTTTGAGCGGTGGTAAACCGCTCCATAGAGTGGCTGTGCGTGTGTCTGTAGCCTTTTTCCTCAGCGTTTTGCCATAGCAAAACGTGTGTGTGTAGCATAGCCTGTACATCCTAGACTCAAATTCTAGTCTGAAGACGTTATGCAAGCACGACCACCGCTCACTTCACATTGGGTGTGATTTTTTGAGCGGTGGTAAACCGCTCCATAGAGTGGCTGGGTGTGTGTCTGTAGCCTTAGCATAGCCTGTACATCCTAGACTCAAATCCTAGTCTGAAGACGTTATGACCACCGCTCACTTCACATTGGGTGTGATTTTTTTAAGCATTATTTGGGGCAGGTGGGAATTTACTAACTACCAGCTAGCTTTAAATTACGTTTAGAAATCTGAAAATGTGTAAACTTTAGGGTGGTGGTGTTAGAGGAAAGGCCATGGGGTCATCAAGTCAGCACGCTTCATCCTCTGGGGAGCATGAAGATGTACAGCGAATGTCATTTGAATCCAGTCTGTAGCAAGACTATTAACCAACCAACCAACCGAACGAACGACTGATATCACCAGAGAGAGAGAGAGAGAGAGAGAGAGATGAATTGAGAAAGAGAGGCTTCTTGGGTGACAAGGAGACAATAAGAGACAGTAAAGGCTCATTCATACTCCGTTTTAGGTGAGTAGCAACTCACCGCAGTGTAGTTTTCTAAAGTCAGAAAACTACAACATTACTTCGCTCACCGTAGCAACTCACCTCTCACCCTGACACATCTCTGTTTTTTTCCGACCGACAAAAGGTGAGTAGCTATACTCACCTAACCGTGAGTAGCATACTCACCTTTTTGGAGTATGAATGAGGATTAAGAGACAGGCAGACACAGGCAGAGATACAATCACTGAGGAAATGAGAGAAAGGGGAGAGGTGACGGGAGAAATTCCCAGGGTGCGACACTGGCATTACGCAAATAAACCAGGTATTAGAGGAAGAGCGGGCATCACTTCAGAGGGACGGACGGACGGACGGACGGTATATAGACGGATAGAGGCGGAGAAGAGCATGGCTGGAGCGGGATAAAACAACACGTGCGCGGGTCACTGCACTTTCTTGGCACGGAAAGTGTTTCGGAAGGATTCTCTCCTCCTCCATCTCCGACCCTCCGCCCCGCCCCCTCCTCTATCTACCTCTTTGTGATCCCTCTCTCTCTCTCTCTGGCAGGTTTCCTGGCAGGTTTCCCGTCACATGGTGTGAACGAACCCCCCCGTCTCTCTTTCTTCCCGTACTCCTCACTCTCTCTTCGTTTTCTCTCTCTCTCTCTCTCTCTCTCTCTCTCTCTCTCTCTCTCTCTCTCTCTCTCTCTGTCTTTCTTTCTAGTCTTCTTCCGCTCTCCGTCACACCCTTACGCGATTGTGTTTCTTCTCTCTTTTTCTTCTCACCCTTTTTCTTTTTTGGGGGGGGAGGTGGTCCGCCGGAAGGGCCTCTGTGTCTCTCCTGCAAGTGTGCACAAGAACACCCCAAACCACCACATACTGCACACATGCACAGTACTACACGCAGCGCACACACACGCGCGCACACACGCACGCCAGCACGCCAACCTGACCGTGATTCTTCCTGAGGAGTGCTAGCATGTAAAGAGAGGAGAACAAGGCAAGGCCTGTTAGTCTGGAGGATTCGCTCATTCAAAAACACATGGGCGAATAGATATACACGTGTGTGCATTTTGTGCGCACACACATATGCACACAAACAGGGATGGATTACCCAACGGGCCCCTGAGCTAGGGAGGCCCCTGGGCTTGAGCTTCCGTGTTACCACGTCACTGTTATTAACTTTGTGTTTTTTGTCAGACAATGGGCTTATTCGTTTGTCAATAAAATAACCCCAAAAGTCCTCAACCATCATGTTACTGTTATATTAATTAAGTGTTTAACCCCTCAGTTAATCTTGAGAGGGACTCAGCATTACAACAATGAGGAGGTCCATTAGATAGATCGGGGTAGATAACATATTGTTATATTGTTATATTAATGGGCCCAATAAACAAACGTTTATGTTAAAACGCTATAACAGCAGACATGTATGTAAAAAAATAATAAATAAAATCAAAAAATCTAACTAATTCCACAATAATTAAAATAAAATAAGAAAACGTGAAAGAAGTAGTGAAAATGGCAGATCTACAAGCAGACCTACAAGCGCATAACCCGGGGCGAAGCTGTACATTTTTATGTAGATCTACTATTTTCACTAGTTTGGGTCTATGTCTGTATACTTTCTGTTTTGGGTCTTGAGCTAAAATGTTTGGGAACCACTGCGGTAAACACACCAGTTTTTGGGGAGCAAATCAGAGTTGTAATTTAACTTTGTTAACCTTCTCTGTCAAACATCTAATTCCCAAATACCTAAATGTATATTGCTATGGTGTGCATTACTGTAACTCTTGTGTTGTGTTGTGTTGTGTTGTGTTGTGTTGTGTCTTGTCTTGTCTTGTGTTGTCTTAAATTATGTTTAAACAGCTCTAGTAGTGCTTAAACAGGTGACATCACAGTGATGTCAGATACTCAGAGCAGGGATCTCATTATATGGCCATAAAAGGGATTCTGTTAGGGATCTCCATGGGCATAAAAGGGATTGTATCCCAGATGATGCCCTGTTAGGAGAACCACACTCAGTGGCGTCAGTTCAGAAAAAGCTAAGGTATGGCAACATGACTGGTGTCTTGCACGCACGCGACCTTAGCAACAGGCATGATACATTTATTTTAAGTACATTTTATTTTTCTCCCTGTTTCTATGGTTTCTTGGGGCAGCCTGGAACGGGTTGTTCAAGTGCAGCTAAACTTGGCATGTTAGTAAACCTGCCACAATTAACAATAATGCATTGCACCTGTGCAGCTGACCTGCAGAAACTGGGAATATACCATCTTGTCAAGATGGGGAGAATAAAAGTGTGTTTCTTCTCTCTTTTTCTTCTCACCCTTTTTCTTTTTTTGGGGGGGAGGTGGTCCGCCGGAAGGGCCTCTGTGTCTCTCCTGCAAGTGTGCACAAGAACACCCCAAACCACCACATACTGCACACATGCACAGTACTACACGCAGCGCACACACACGCGCGCACACACGCACGCCAGCACGCCAACCTGACCGTGATTCTTCCTGAGGAGTGCTAGCATGTAAAGAGAGGAGAACAAGGCAAGGCCTGTTAGTCTGGAGGATTCGCTCATTCAAAAACACATGGGCGAATAGATATACACGTGTGTGCATTTTGTGCGCACACACATATGCACACAAACAGGGATGGATTACCCAACGGGCCCCTGAGCTAGGGAGGCCCCTGGGCTTGAGCTTCCGTGTTACCACGTCACTGTTATTAACTTTGTGTTTTTTGTCAGACAATGGGCTTATTCGTTTGTCAATAAAATAACCCCAAAAGTCCTCAACCATCATGTTACTGTTATATTAATTAAGTGTTTAACCCCTCAGTTAATCTTGAGAGGGACTCAGCATTACAACAATGAGGAGGTCCATTAGATAGATCGGGGTAGATAACATATTGTTATATTGTTATATTAATGGGCCCAATAAACAAACGTTTATGTTAAAACGCTATAACAGCAGACATGTATGTAAAAAAATAATAAATAAAATCAAAAAATCTAACTAATTCCACAATAATTAAAATAAAATAAGAAAACGTGAAAGAAGTAGTGAAAATGGCAGATCTACAAGCAGACCTACAAGCGCATAACCCGGGGCGAAGCTGTACATTTTTATGTAGATCTACTATTTTCACTAGTTTGGGTCTATGTCTGTATACTTTCTGTTTTGGGTCTTGAGCTAAAATGTTTGGGAACCACTGCGGTAAACACACCAGTTTTTGGGGAGCAAATCAGAGTTGTAATTTAACTTTGTTAACCTTCTCTGTCAAACATCTAATTCCCAAATACCTAAATGTATATTGCTATGGTGTGCATTACTGTAACTCTTGTGTTGTGTTGTGTTGTGTCTTGTCTTGTCTTGTGTTGTCTTAAATTATGTTTAAACAGCTCTAGTAGTGCTTAAACAGGTGACATCACAGTGATGTCAGATACTCAGAGCAGGGATCTCCATATATGGCCATAAAAGGGATTCTGTTAGGGATCTCCATGGGCATAAAAGGGATTGTATCCCAGATGATGCCCTGTTAGGAGAACCACACTCAGTGGCGTCAGTTCAGAAAAAGCTAAGGTATGGCAACATGACTGGTGTCTTGCACGCACGCGACCTTAGCAACAGGCATGATACATTTATTTTAAGTACATTTTATTTTTCTCCCTGTTTCTATGGTTTCTTGGGGCAGCCTGGAACGGGTTGTTCAAGTGCAGCTAAACTTGGCATGTTAGTAAACCTGCCACAATTAACAATAATGCATTGCACCTGTGCAGCTGACCTGCGGAAACTGGGAATATACCATCTTGTCAAGATGGGGAGAATAAAAGTGTGGATGATATAATTATAATACCTTGTTAAAGTGACCATTTTGTTGTTAAATTTGGCATTTGTAATTATTTTACTGTAATTTAACAACATAATAACCAGCACAGATAGACACAGATACATTCATGGATTTATATTTAAAAGTAACTATTATTTTCCCCCCTGGACCCAGGGTATGGCAGCTGCATACCCCTGCCATACCCAATTGACGCCCCTGACCACACTAACATAATCCATAGTTGGCCAAGACAGATGGCAAAGACAGATTTCGCCCTTAGGCGTCTTACGGGTATTTTAAGTTTAATTTTCCCTGTATGTAGCTGGATGTTTTAGTTTGTTATTTTGATTGATCATAGTTTGTGAATTGTCATGTTGGTTCGTTTAACTCATTGTTTGTCAAGTGAAAAACTGTCTTGTAGGCCTACTCATTCAGTGCCAATGACGTCTCTTTTTTTCAATGGGCCTGGGTGCCAATGACGTCTTTGACGTCTTTTGTGTTTTTTTTAAGATGTCAAAATGACCTGAGATCAGAGAGATGGTTTTCTCTGTTTGTGTGTTGGCTCCCTCGTTTAGCTGATTGAGAAAATGTGTGTCCATTCTAGTGGATGGACACTTTTTTTTATTCAAACAGCTCTATCTCTGGAACCATTTGTCTGATTGACAAAATTCTTTTTGCCACTGAATCACAACAACTGTGTCTGTTTCTGTGGGGAAAAAATTATAAAAAACATTTTTTTTCATTGCATAGTAAAGAAAAACATACAAAATCGTGGCACATCTACCTTGGAGCCATTTTGGCACTTGGCATTGGGTGAGTTAAGTCCATATGGGCTGGGTTGATCTGTCCACTCAACCACATTTAATGGGCAGATTGGACCAAGCCTAACTTCATCTGGTCTGTCATCCTTGCCCTAATACCTAGAAAATAAATTAATGAAAAGGCTGCCGTTGAGCTTATCAAAATGATTTTGTGTGATAGAATTGTTTACATTCATCTGTAGAAATAGTCGGGGGATATCTTCAGAAATCATCATATCCTGGAATAAATTCCTTACAAAAACATTTCTTCACCAATGTGTTTGTAAAGGTGTCTAGTAACACATCTCACAAAGACTGAAATTCAGTTTCCCTAGGAGAATCCGTGACAGCTGCTGAAAGTTTGGGTCCCATTAAATATTAACTATACAGGATAAAACAAACCAAAATAAATATGCTTTAACTAGCAAGTGAGGGGTCAAACTAGGGGTTTTGCATGATTCTGAATCCATTGCAAGCATTTGTTTTGCACAAAGAACATAGTTTTTGTTTTTTGATTATATTTTACCTTTGTAACACTGTCAGATCGTATTATTCAGTGCTTTTTAGACACGTTTTTGATGCTTTGTGTTTCAACTGTGATGTCTTCCCTGTTCCCTCCAGTTGATACGCACACACATTTATTAGAACCATGCCATCGAATGCCAAATGCTGTGAGAACTCATTGGCCACATCAACTCTGGGGAAATAAATCTTGAAATCTCCTGTAAAGTTAACTCTTCTTTAATCTTCATTTGACTCTTAATCATCATATAGTAGGCTATCTCTTGACTCTCAAAACAGCAAAACATCAGCATGTGCTCTCTGTGTGTTGCCTCAGAGTGCTCTGTTCAGAATGAACTGCCTCAGATATAAACCACCCTTGCTCATCAACAGATCTGAATCAGCTGTAAAGAAGTCAATGTGACCGTAGTCAAACACAGAAATCACCTCAGTAGGCTACATGGAAAACAGAGAAACAACATAGAAACATTTAATGGCCCAAAACAAGATCATTATGAACTTTTTTAACTATGTGTGTCTGCCCTTGGTTGTTAACTGCAGCAGATTGTCTTAACCATGTCTATATATAAATACATTGACTTGCTGCCATGCGTTTGTCTAAACTTGCATTACATTTTTTTAGGTGTGCATTTAGATTTTCTTTCTACAGCCTTGGAGTAGAATCCTAGCTTTTCAAGTTAAGTTCGTGTTGGGTCTCGACCGCTGTCAAGATGTGAATTAACAGAAGACAAAATTACAAAAGTATTGTATTTAAAGCTGCATTTTCCTTGTATGTATATGGATGTTTTTTTTATTTTGGCTCATTGTTTGTCACATGAAATGGGAAACTCATGTGTGAAGTCCATTATGGAGTGTTGCTCAACCACATAATAGGCAGATTGGACCAAGCCTAACTTCATCTCTCTGTCATCTTTGCCCTAAATAAATGAATAAAAAGGCTGCCGTTCCGGACCATACAGGCCATCGGTCGGTAGCCTTTCCTCATAACACACATGCAACAGTTTGCCTAGCCAGAATACTGGAGTATAAATAGACCCTCTAACAGGACACAGGTGAAAACTGTACACAATTAACACCTGATTGGCTATGAGTCTAATAGGACACAGTTGATTGGCCTTGGGCCTAACAGTTACAGGACACCAGAGATGGACTGAGTAGGCCTGAGTAAAAGTACAGATACACTACACTACAAGTAAAAGTAGCTCAGTCAAAATGTTACTTCAGTAATAGTAAAAAGAAAGTACGTTTGCTTTTTGGCAACTGCCAGCCATACCCAATTGATGCCTCCGGTTGTTGCTGGTTGATATTGATGACAACATTTCTACGTGTATCAGGGGCTATTGAAGACTATTAGAAGTTTGCATAGGAAAAGTATACAGTTTCATCACAGTACAGTTCACTGGTTCAAGGTCAACTAAAAGGAGATCCTAGTAAGCTTTTCGGCTTATTTACACAGGAAACCTTTATGTTTCCCATTTCATGTGACAAAAAATGTGCCAAAAACTAACCAACATGACAATTCACTAAGTTAACTTTGATCAATCAAAATAACTAAACCATCCAGCAACATACAGGGAAAATTAATACAACTTACAATACACAGTGTTTAGGCATGATATTCACTACTGCTACATACAGATTTTTCCCTGTATCAATTCTTGTCAGATGAAAACTATATTTGCAGCTCAACCCTCCCATCTAGTGGTGACAGCGTGAAATGAAATCAAATGGACCTGTACTCTTCAGGAAAGACAGGTGATGCGAGGTTAACACACATCAGCATAGAAACTAAAAGGACACTATCTGTTGTTTGCTGTTTTCACAGCTTATAGCCTACTACAGATTTATCCTGTTTAGCTGCACAGTGGTCTTATAAGTTATAACTGATGTTAATGGCTGTATTGACTTATATTCTATTGTACTTGTAATGACCTTGCAGGCCGATTACAGGCCTGGCTGGCACGTTTCAGAGAGAGAGAGAAAGAGAGAGAGAGTAAGACAGTTAAAACAATCATTTTGACCATGTTTGTCAGGCAACCTCGTCTCAGGGCTAAATAATGACTTTTTTTAGTGTAATTGGAGAAAAGAAAAGATGAGTGTTAAAATGTTTTCATTTACTGCTTTCTGTCATTTTAGCAATTTTAACTATTTTGATTTCGTTGGTTGGAGGGGCATACCTACAAGTGGCTAAATGTCTTTTTAGACACAATAAGCCCATTCCCAAGATGTCCTGCAATCTTTCATGGTCAGATGCGACTTATGGGGGCAAGCAGTGTTGCTGTAAATAGTAATAAAGAAATTGCCAGCTTATTGTGCCTAAAAAGACATGGTCATTGCACATACATCCTACAGCCTGGGGCGGCACCTGTCAGCAGGGAGTGTTGGGCGGGAGGAGTAGTCCTCCTGGTGGGGGCTCCTCACTGGCGGGTGATCAGTATAGGATACAACAGCAGTGACAACACACAAATGTCTGTGGGGAGAGATTAAATTGGGGTAACGACTAAATTGGGGAGAAAATAGGGTAAATAATTGTCCACTCTAAAAAAGGGGGAAAAAGTGGTTGATTAACTCATATCTTTCCTTGTTTGGTGGTGCGGATTGGGTCTATAAGAGTAGCATAAGAGTAGCCTATTAAACAACAGTAACCCACCCCTGGTAATTGTATCATCTAATCAGGCTTTTATGAATACCCTGAACAGTTTTTAATTTGCTTGATTCAATATTTTGATATCTGATGTAAATGTTACCAGGCCCTCCCAGGCCCAGGGCCTCTCCCCACACACACCCATTGTAACTTCAAACTTCATTTTAAACATGATAGATTCATTAAAAACACCCATTATTTTTTCTGGTCACTCATACTACCCTCCTAATATGTGAGCAGGTCGTGCTTTTTCAATAACTTGTTTCGTTTATTTCTTAATAATTTGATTGATTTATTTATTTTCCATTTTCCCAAATAATTATTAAAAATAAATGAAAAAAGTTGTGGATAAAACACGGCCTGCTCACGTATTAGGAAGGTATCTATCATGGTTAAAATGAAGTTTGAAGTTACAATGGG
>NC_137821.1:41682855-41847855 GCF_963921795.1 Nannobrachium achirus | reverse complement strand
CAAGTTCAAGCAGTAAGGTGACAGTCTGAGTCGATCAGTTACATAATCCCCTGTCTCTTTTTTTTCTCACATGTACTATACAGTATTCTTGAGATGTGAACCAGACATTACTCCAGCAGTTAAATCCTCTGTTCTAAGTAAAACTGACCCGACTTATGCAACCGTATTGAACCACTTCTTTGCGTGTAGTTTCTTGTGAATATCAGCGTACTTTAGCCTACCTATCAACTGTGCTGGTAATTGCCACCACCTAACCATGTCAAAACAAACAGAATCCTTTGCAAATATTTGACCTGAGTCTTATGTAATCAATGCATGCTATGCTATCTATCGTGCTGTGTGCATTTGTGTGTACCGGTATGTGAAAGTGTGCATTCACTTCAAACAAACTTCAAGGCTCTTTCAGCAACTTCACCGCATCGAACCTTTCTCAAGCTCATCTGAGTTCCGCATGTGACATGTCGGCCTTATCATCAATTAAAGCATGACCTTTGGCTTTGACTTCTGCTATCACCCTTACAGCTTCTTAGTTAACAGTTGAACATCTTTGGCTTGGTTTTCGTTATGAAGATAAGACATCTGCCGCTTCTTATGTAATCCCACGATCCGCTTGCACTGGAACGTTCTCACTTGGTTGAAAAATTACTAGACAGCCGTTATGAGCCTTCACAGGGTCAATCATCAACAATAAACAGTAAATCCAGTGTTCATTTAAACATTTAAGCTCTATTTTATGCTTTTAAAAATGTATTTATGTATTTTCAAAAAATCTGCAAGCTCACACAACCTTTTGAAAATGTCTGAAAATGTTAGAAATAGTTTTGAAAGAATTTGGAACTTTTTGAAAACCTTGAAAATGTTTTGAAAATGTGTGAAAGGCCTTTGTTGCCCTTTGGGAATGATGCACAATGGAATTATACCCGCTGGGAACCCCATCTGTTATGCTATACCCGTTATACCCGTTGTCAGCAAACCTGCAAACCTGTTGTACCCATATGGGGATTCATGGATTCATCTGTATTGTTTGGACAACCGGCGATGCAACCGATTCCCATGCACTCGGTGCATCCCTCGGGTCCTGCAGGCGATTATGTACAAGTTGAGTTTGGTCGGCCGTTTCTCGAGATGTGTGGGGGACTCTCTCTCACACAGTGATTTCATGCACTTATTGAAGGATTTAATGTATTTGTATTTTAGCCTATAATGACTTACCCATAAGAGAGACCGTATTTTATTGGCGTCAATTTAAAAGCAAACAATGCACCATGGATCAAAGTCACACAAAAAGAGCCGCAGCTTGTTTCCATTGTCCAAAAGAGGGACACCAGGTTGAAAGTGGTAAAGTGAGAGTGTTTGGTCCTTGCACCCTGTGCAATTACTGTAAATACTCGAACAACATCCAAATTGTCCTGTGTGTCAGTGAGTTCTGTTGTCAAATGTGATGTACTGTCAGGCCACCACACTCAGACACGGTATTTAGCACAACAGTAAACCCATTGGCCATGACCTAAATTACAAGATGGTCTGTCAATGTTATTATGTCATTTTATGCAACTTTTTACTGCTAAGGTAGCCACAGCAGAGCTAACTGTGGTATAGTGACCAGTTTACTGGCACCAGCAGTCAAGAGCATATATAGTTTGTATGCCCGTGGTATTATATTGATTCGTTGTTACTTCTTGTGATCCCTTCCTTATATACAGTACGTGCTGTTGCACTATACGGCACATAGAATAGTTATTGCGTTTTATAGACAGTATACATGCTGTATTCTCTGTGTAACCTTGCTTTATAGACATAATAGAACAATGGAGGCCAGCTCTGACTTTGCAGTTATCGTCCACTGAGGATGAATCATAAATAATGCAGTACGTCCCACAAATAATGTAACCATTGAAGGCTTTCAACTCAAATGAAAGCCTATCAAGTCAAACTCTTGAGTAAACCTTTACTGTGCTGTGCTTTACATGATACTGTACTTTGATGATAAGGTCTTGAGCCCGACCCGTAAAACCTTACCCCGGCCCAGGCTACTGTTTTCTCTATCGGTGATTACTCGCCTTGGCTTAGAGTCAAAATCTCAAACAACATTTGCCAGTTACAGTAAATGTACAGTACAGGTCACGGACTTGCTGACATTGGTGGAGTTACACAACAGCAGGACACGTACAGCAACACACATGGCTGGTTTAAGAACAAGAAGGATACATACAGTGTACAGCAAGGCAGATATGATCAAAAAACATATAGCGGGTGCCTGCTGGCCTAACGGTCCAGGCGCATACCACTTAGGCATTGCCACATAGGCATGGATGCCTGGCGGCACCGCCGGCGTCGCTGTGTCTTGACGACCTTTGCCGCTGGGGTCTGGGTCCTTGAAGGGCTTCAAGGGGGTCCCCAGCTAATTTATTGATAGTTACTTGTGCCACCAGAGCACACAAGTACTTCATTCGTGGCATATCTGTCGCATATCTGTCACGTATCTGTGTGTGTTTTTGCCCGTAGCCAATCAGGGAACCCCACCTGAAGAATTCCTTTATCCATGTTCAGAGGGAATAACAGGCAGCTGTTTCATACAGTTTCTCTCCATATCTAAAAAGAGACCTTGAGCTTCTACTCTATGAAAGAGCTTGTTTAGCTCAGTTCGAAAAGGAGTGAGTCTGTCTTATCTCCAGATATTCTGAACTGACATTTTCAGTTAACTAGATATCCCCTTTTGTACAGCATTCAAGGATGAGGCCAGCACAAAATGACCGCCCCGTGCATTTCCATCTGCATTCTGCACCTGTAACATTTTGATTACACACTCAGTTCTATCCATGTGCAGCTTTGCCACACACATCTTTATTAACTTTTTAGCAACAGCTTTTGCATACTGTCAGTCCAAGTTCCAGTTCGTAAATTAACCATTGGTTATATGTTCTGGCTCACCATCTAAAAAATGTCCAGAGGCCAAACGTACCTCCCGACCATAGTGAACAAACGTTACTGAAGAAACAAGTAGCCATAAGATGACCGAGTAAGTATAAAAGCATTTACGCAATATGTACAGTCGTGGTAAGTGGTAGAATTCACAGCAGGCACGTGCTCACATAGACATCAAAGGGGCTTGAGCCCCTGCCCTTTTATCCGTCTGTAAAAAGTGTCCTCTCCAGACCATGAATGCAGTTTTTACTTTGGTGAAAGAAATGCAAATGCCATCTTTCCATGCCATACCTGAAGGCAGCATTCAAGAGAATTGCCATGTCTAAACTCTCCCGAACTTGAATGCAGCGTCTTATGTTGAAATAATTGCCCTCTATAGAAATCCATGCTGTACGCCACATCTCCAGTATTGACTTGATTATGCTTAGTTCAGTGTGTTCAGTGTGGTATCAAGCACCGAAAATAGCCGACCTCCAAGCTCGGTCTGCTATTTTCGATATTTTCACCCTTTTAGAAATGTCAGCATCTGCTTCTCTAACATTCTCTGCATGTCCCTGATTCACAGGTCAATGGCTCTATCTACTCTTTACCAGTAGAGATGACTCACTCAGCATCATGAGTGAATCTGGGTCAACACCAGCTAAATGGGTAAAATGTAAATAAATATGTGAATGTCCTTAGATTGAACTAAACCACTATGTGCATTCAGGAACCTCCCGTTGTCACGTTCTCTCCTTTCAGCTGAAGATACGACTTCGGTGTTGGCCTCGGTTGACTGTGATGGAGCATGGGAATCTCATTTACAAAGATATATCTTAATCACCGCCGTTTTCTTGAGATGAGTCTTGTGTCTTGAATAAGCCAGGCTTCTCCTGCATCCTTGCATCAACTGTGAGTCAACACCGTGGTTCATAAGCTTTACTCAGCATGATCACCATAGATGGGGGGACATAACATTTGAACAAGAGAATACCAGCACTCACGGAACTGTCATTTAAGGCACTTTTATTTAAGTATATATAAGTTGGCGTGGCACGCCCATAGATTTATAATAATTAGGGCACGCCGCAGAGTAAACAACGTACACGTTTCGGCGTAAAGCCTTCTTTCACGTTGTACTTAAATAAAAGTGCCTTAAATGACCCGGTAACATTGCTCAGAGAAGAGAAGAGAAATGGAGTTGTGCTTGCTTCCTCTATGTAGGGACATAACATTTATCAATGACAAAAGTTCCCATGCTTTTTTTGTGGCATGGCACTATAGTGTCAGCTGTCTATAACAGCGTCTGTCTGTCTGTCTGTCTGTCTGTCTGTCTGTCTGTCTGTCTGTCTGTCTGTCTGTCTGTCTGTCTGTCTGTCTGTATGTATGACTGTATGAATGTGACATCAACATGCATGGCTGGTTTAAGAACAAGAAGGATACATATACAGTGTACAGCAAGGCAGATATGATCAAAAAACATATAGCGGGTGCCTGCTGGCCTACTGGTCCAGGCGCATACCACTTAGGCATTGCCATATAGGCATGGATGCCTGGCGTAAACACACTGGCTACGGGCATAAACACACACAGATACGTGACAGATATGCGACAGATACGCCACGAATGAAGTACTTGTGTGCTCTGGTGGCACAAGTAACTATGACATCAGCCCCCCTTACATGCAGAGGCAACTTATTCCTGAGTTTATGGACTACAACTGAACACACTTCACCTTGACCTTATTATGGGACAGCCAGAAGCAATTGGTCATCAAACGTGAGTGACCTTGATGATCTGCATACCAAGATCATCAAGTGGTTGTAAAATCAGAGAGAGAGAGATAGGTTGGAGGTAACCCCACTTAATAATTTGCAAGCAAACAAAACTATCTTTAAGTCGATTGTTAACTTACAGGGAGCCAGTGAAGCAAGGCCTGTACGTACACGTCTTCTCACTTCCATTTTCATGTCAAATGTTCGGGTTTTCAACCCCTATTTCCGATATGTTGCTAGAGTAGACGCCCCCAGACATTCACTGGCGTGCACGTGGAGCACTTATGCTACCTCTCTGTCACAGCTATTCACACTGTGCACTGTTGTAGAGTAGACCCTACACAGTGCATGGTGTCATCAGCTGTAGACAACACTGTGAATAGAGAACACAGTTTCGTCATTGTTTCCCTTCACATGTGACCTGAGATAACGTCGAACCGTGCTTTGATAATCCATCTCAATTTGCAGATAAAACGGCTGTGAGTATTCAGCCCGTGACCTTTTGCCACCAGAGCAGAGGAGTCTGAGGAGTGTCAAGGAAATTGTGAAGTATGTAGTAAAACATTCTCATTGAACAAAAATGTTACTGCTGATATATGTGAATATCAGGCATTACTGTTTCCCGTGGATCCATCGATTTAAGGTTTGAGCAGCTGTGACCTAACAGCTGGCTCTGAGGTGAAACAGGCTGTCTTTCAAAGGGTGTCAAAACGTCCTGCCTTCCTCCGTTTGTAGCAGGATATATTGTGATGGAGAACTGTACCAAGGAGATGGAGAAGGGGTTTGTACCGAGGTGACAGCTGAGGGTAGGCAAGGTTTAAGACTTGTGTTGCATATGCGGTATTCATGGACATGTTGCTATGCTCTCTAAAGTTGGACTTCTACAGTACTTATCATCTTGGACTGGACTCCATATTTCGCCTTAACAGGAGCCAGTGGGCTTTTTCCTGACCTTAAAGCAGTGGTTCTCAACCTTTTCAGGCTACAGTACGACCACCCAAGATAATCATATTTGAACTGGGTGGGGACCCCCAAAATAATCATATTTGAACTGGGATAATCCTATTTGAACTGGGGACCCCCTCCCCCCCTACCCTGACAAGCAGGGCATTGAGGCATTACGTTTGACTTTGTTAGCACAGATAAATATTGTGAAAATAGTAGATAGAAAAATAAAATAATGAATCCTATAATATGTAAATCAATAATTCTTACGGTGACTATTTTCAGTTTAGACCTTTCTAATCATTCTGCACAATAAATGCAGTGAAACTCAACATAATTTTGATTTTGAAATGATGGAAAACATTGGTTTGCTCGAAGTCCAATCAAAGCACGGTATTCTTTGGAATATTGTCAAGTAGGCTACATAGTGCCATAATCAATACGATAAACATGGTCCTTCAGGGCAATGACACTGACACTCTAAACCGGTTTGGTAAAAGCTGCGTCGGATGCTGCAAAGACAGCTGATGGTCAGCTGTCGGGAGATATGCAGCTGTGTAACGCCTGGGATAAGAACTCGGGTCTCCCACGTGGAAGTCTAATTTGTTAACCACTAGACCAAAGGGTCATCCCTGACCAGGGGACTTTTGAGGCCATTAGGCTGAGCCAGTGAGTCAATCTGCTACACCTGCATGAGAAGAAATAACTCTCCACAAGTCTATTCATAATCCAGAAATAAAACCTAGAAGATCTAGCTTCATGGGAAGAAAAAGGAAGACAAAAACAAACAAATGTCATGTTTATAGGGTCTCATTATAGCTTACGTAGAATATGAATTTAGAACGTGTCATATCATACTGTTTTGTATGTATATTTGCAAACTGGCCATGGCCATTGTCTGTTCTAGACCTTTGGTTATGAAGAGGTCCCTCTTTTTTGCGGGGCTTTTACCTTTTCTGTGTTTGACCATGAGCCTGAAACTATCTATCCTGACCTTAGGCCATATAAACCTCACACCCGATCAGTGCATGAAGTGGTAAACAGTTGATTTCTCATTAACTTGTGGACTGAGTTGATGATAACCTCTGGTCTCTTCAACTTAACAATATAACCTGTGTCTGTACAACTGTACCCTTGGTACGAGGAGGGTGGGACAAAAGAAGAAAAGAAAGAGAGAAAGACAAACAACCCAAACTCCCCAAACAAGTTGTCTGTCTCACAGAGACCCTTCAGGATTTCGCCTTTAAAGTTGCTAGGGCTGCAAAAATTCAGGCCGAGCATTCTGGCTCTGCCACTAGATTATAGTGTCAGATTGAATCATCCAATTTAAATCTACTTGGTCATGTGATCCACCATGTGACTTAAATCAGATGATACCCTCGTTGTCAGAAATCACAGATAATTTATGAGCTATAAAGGACTAAAGGAGCAACCTTTTGCAGCCCTCTGTGGGCACTGATGTAGTAGAGCATGCAGGCACCGCATGCATGCAACCTTAGCAAGCATGCCTGCATGCATGCATCCAAGCCACGTACCGGTATCAAAGGGTATTTGTTGAGTTATTATTTTCAGGGTGCAAGAAAAGAATAACAACGTTTCAATGCATTTCGGCACAATCGGTAGGTGGTGATGAACTTCAATGGAGTATTACTTGTCTACAAGCTACTTAGGGGTCCTTGATACAAAAAGAGTTTGAGAGCTGGGGACTCGGATTAGAGAACTACTGATTCAGAAGGCATTTGTAGAATGGGCATCAGGGCTTAACGGGTTCAAGGAGAACTGAGGCTCTGTTGTGCTTTTATGTAACAGGCTAACAGGCTCCGATGAAGTATGTGGGAAAGCAGGGCAGTAACACATAACACACACCCAGCTGTGGTCTGACGGGATCATAATGCTGAGAATGTTTCTGTATACAAACATTGGAGAGTGTGAAAATTGCCCCGTGAGGTAACCCGTGACCCGTGAGGTAATAACCCGTGAGAGGTTTTTCTTTTACTTTTCTTTTACTTATACGTTTTGCTGTGATACACGGAATGAAAGCTGAGCAAAGGAAGCTTTTGCCATGATGGAGCAGCTGTTCAATATGTCACAGGCTTGTGGGAGAGACTTTTATCTTAAATGAACATCGCTGTAATCTGGATCTGCATTTATTATGGTAGCTACTGTACATACAGTGTAAGTGTACTGTACAGTACTATCAAGCTTGCATGTCTGTGTCTAATATATAGGTATGGCTATTTGACAAGGTGCAAAACTATTGCCTCAGAAAACCTTGAGTGTGGGGCGCCGGCGGGCCTTGCAGTCCAGGCGCATACCACATAGGCTTTAATCAGGGTTCCCATGGTCATGAAATTCCTGGAAATATTTTGAAATTAGAAACATATTTTTCCAGTACTGGAAAAGTTTGGGAGTTGATCAAGGGTCCTGGAAGGTCCTGGAAAAAATAGCTATGCTATGTTTGGTTATTGATTTTGTTAATACCCCTGAAATGACAAATTAAACATTGGCCAAATTGTCAAATATTAGAGGCAGAAATTGTGAAAATAGCCGATCTAAATGCTAGTGAGCATGTAGATCTGCTATTTTCACAATAGAAACGTGTTATTACAAATTCCTCAACTCTTAGTGCTCGTCAGGGTGCCCGGTCCCCAGTTGAAATATGATTATTTCGGGGATCACAGATTATTTTGAGAACCACTGGCATACACTACCTGTCTTTGGGCATTGCGCATAGGAGTAAGCGACTTGTTATTGAGCTGAATTATTGTTATATAGTCCTGGAAATTGGGTTAAATATTCTGGAAACGTTTTGGAAAAGTTTTGGAAATTAATTGGTAAAAATGTGTGGGAACCCTGTCTAATGCATGACAGTGCAGCATTGCGGGTTCAAGTCCTGTTCCCGACGACCTTTGCTGCTTTACTGTCTTTTCCTGTGTCTCTCTCTCCCTCTTTCCTGTCTATCTTCACTTGATCTATCAATAAAGGCAGAAAAGTCAAAAGAAAACCTTGAGTGTGAATTTAACTCTGAAAGCATAAAAATGGATCCTACATATAGGGTTTGGGTTATACTGTTTTCCTTTAAAAAGAAATAAATAATAGCTGAGCTAGTACTTCTACATGTATCTCTGCGACACATAGTTCCTATTTTGTGGTATCATCTATAGAATAAATTCAAAATATTGTACAAATCCCCTGATTGTTATTAACATAACAATGTAATATCTAGATGCTAACTTGACCTCTGGTGGAAAAGCTTGACCTCTGTCTTCTAACCATTTATTGAACCGTCGTCGTTCACCAGTGGCAATATAATGCCTTGAAAGACTCACCTTTGTACCACGGAGATATCCACTCTTTCTTCCAGGAATTACATTTTGTTACCTTTAACAAATTGCTGCAAAATTCTATGTGCGTAATGCGTATATTCTACTGGAACTTGCACAATTTCCAATACTCGCTTGGAAAATATTTCTACCTCTTCCTTTATGAACTCCAATTGTTCAAGAGGCTCTAAACTGTCATTTGCCAGAATAAGTGTCCAGGCACTACTATTACAGACTACCGCTCTGACTCCATTTTGGCTACTTAAGAATCACACTTGCAGTGGCATGAATATAGTTATCTTATGATATTGTATTGAATATTGTATTGTCTTTTTCCTAGGCCTTCAATGTTTTGTATTCGTTGTGGAAATGGGATGATATCAGGAGTTCACAACCTTAATTGTGACTATTTTACATTGTCCTGCTTGCTTTTATAGTTAACCTCCTCTCCTTACATCAACATTCTGCTTACTCATATGTCATAGATAAAGGTCTGATGTCCATCTTCCATTCAATGGATGTTCTTCATTTGTATTATTTTCTACACATCTGGTTTGCGCAATACAATAGTGGGAACATCATTTGTTTTTCAACAAAGACACTGACCCTAAACCACGCCTCCAGGCTATGTAAAGGCTATTTGACCAACACGGTGAACACGCCTCCAGGCTATGTAAGGGCTATTCTTCTTCTTTCCTTTTTCAGCATAAAAGCTGCTCTAGACAGCGCTTTATTCTCTTCATGAAATGTGGTTAGTGTGAACATACCCTGAGTCTGCAGTCCTGACTGAGGTGATTCCATAGCTTTAGAGCCAGGCAGGAGGAAAGACTACGATGCTGGTTACAGGACAAAGAAAAAGCTTATATTGTTGTTTTCGGGTGGAAACCTTGACCTAAAAAAAGAAAAGATTATCTAAAATAGTGAAAATAGGCGTTGTGTGCTTGTAGATATGCTATTTTCACTGTTTTGTGCGACAGTCTTGAAGAAGCAGGGCTTTACTTTACGACAAAACGTACAAATTTGAAACTTGGAGATGGAAGCTGCACTATGACACTTTCCTCTTCTACCGGATTTGAACCCGGTTTCCTGTGCATGTCCTTAAATTCTTTGAACCATTGAGCTAATAGAGGCTGCCTGCTTGCTCAGGGGATAAATTGGATCTTTGTGTTGGTTCCTGTGTCTAGGTAGCCTCACATAGCCAGGCTTACTCATCTGCGAAGAGAAAAGCCTGGTCAAGACCATAGGCTGAAACGGCATGAAACGGTGCTACTTCCACCGGGAGAATTTCACCGGATGTTATTGTTTTTTCATATTCCCCGCTGGCAAAAAAAACTGTTCTACTTCTCCCGACCCATCGGTTGCGCTCGTAATAAACAATATCCAAACAAAAACATGGATTCTGACAAAGGACACCTATTAAAAGCGAGTTAAGAGCTACAACCTTTATGTAAACGGACCACAATGCATGACGTAACTTCCGCTAACCGCAGCACTTTCGCCATTTCCGGTGTCTGTAGGTTCATGCCGTTTTCATTGGCTATTCTGACCAGGGTGGTGTCTAGGTAGACAGGAAACAAGCAGAGAGAGACAGGGAAGGCCGGCAGGATTGGGACTCGAACCTGCAACGTGCTGTCAGGCATTAGAGCCTATGTGGTATGCACCTGGACCGCTAGTCCAGCAGGCACCCCAAAAATGTCATGTTTTCTAAAAAGCCGGAGAGACAGTGAGACCGCTGTTACTAAACACTGTAGGCCTATAGCAGGGGTCTTCAAAGATTTTCTGGCCAAGGACCCCTTAGCTGAGAGAGTGACCCCCACTACATGTTGTAGCGTAGCCTATAAAATTGTTTTGTAGATTCATAGACTTGTTTGACAGCATTAGCGTCAGTGTATGTTGGATAGGATTAATGTGTATTCTCAGACATTTAACCAGCCCTCAATACTAAGTAAACTTGGCCTTTGGCTCTATAGTGTGTGGCAATTGTAGTCCTAAAGTGGCCATGTTTTGGGGCAGGTGGTCTGATGGGAATAGAACATTAGTTCTATGCCAATCAAACAACTGATTAATTGAAACACCTGTTTGCCCCTAAACATGCAGGCCGCTAGGACTACAATTGCCGTTGAAGCCCCACCCCGTCCTCACTCTGGTGTCGGAAGCGTTTTCCGCATTCATTTCTTCCATAGACATTTCATAAAGTATTTATTTAAACGTTTTTAAGCCTTGGACAAAGCCACCTCGGCTGGAGAGGAATCATGACAATATTCACATTTTTTTGAATGCAAAGATTAATTAGAAAGCTGAAAAAAAGGGCAGGGTACAAGACTGTGTACATCATTATTTTTAAAATTGCGGAAACTACACTCCCAGAATGCATTGCGAATGACACACAATATAGCCCTTAAATCACGCTCAGTTTAGTTATCCAGGCCAGCATATGGCCTGAAATGTAGTGATTGTCATCTCTGTGGACGCTCTTATCGTCATCATTAACACAGTGCATCATATTTGTAAAAGAAAGACGATCGCTCACGGAGTTCTGCTGAAGTACAATAATCCGCCGGGAAGACAGGGGGCAGTAGCTACTTCCGCGGTAACCGCAAGATACGTGAAAGAAGAAGAAGCTAGACCAATCACAGACGTCGAATTCACGGGATGTACATGTTTAGCAGTATGGGTAATGCAGTTCTTCTCCGTGCGATCTTGATTAAAACGTGTTTTTACTAAAACTAGAGTGATTGCATACATACTCGGGGGTCAAACAGGTGGAGGATGCATTGAACATTTGGGCCAGTTTTACTCCCATCTAAGCATATTTGACCCACTCTTTCTTATCGGCCTCTGGCTCTGACATAACCAACTCCGGCAGGTTTGGTTTATTGATTTATTATCGCAGGGAAAAAAGCCAAACAGGTTAAGAGACATCACACAGTGGTCAGACATTGGACCAGGCCGAGGCGTGCTTTATGAGTTCTCATTGGTCAAATTGCGAGAAGGGGAGGAGAGGAGAGGTGGGTGGGATAATGGGGTCAGACCCACCCTCCAATGTTTTGTTGGTTGACCTTCCCTAAATCTGGAAAAACAACTACTAGAGATATCAGCAAGGAAAAATACCAACCCAAACAAAGGCAATAGTGTTGAGGAAGGAAGTCATAATAATGTGTGTGTGTGTGTGTGTGTGTGTGTGTGTGTGTGTGTGTGTGTGTGTGTGTGTGTGTGCGTGTGCGTGTGCGCTAGGGCATTCACGAATAGTGATTTTTAGTATTCGAATTATTCGATCTCAAAGTATTCGAATAGTCGAATATTCAACATGACTGGCCAAACTGTCAAATATTAAGTACAAGAGGCGAACATTGTGAAAATAGCCGATCTACATGTCACAACGCCTCGCAACGTGAGGCGTTGTGAGCATGTAGATCTGCTATTTTCACAATATTTATCTGCGGAACCGAGTCACATTAAATGTAATACCTACAATTCCAAGTGCTTGTCAGGGTGGGGGTCCCCAGTTCAAATATGTTTATTTTGGGGGTCACTGCCTAAAACGTTTTGAGAACCCCTGGTATAAAGCATTCAAAAATTCATCCACCAGTGGCATTGACAACTCATTCCTATGACTTCCTAACTAGCCAAGCTTTATAAACCCTAACCCTAACCCCAACCCTAACCCATATATTTTTTAAAGAGAAAACAATAAAAAAAAAAAAGAAATAAGCGAATATTCGACTTCGGTGAACAACGTCGAATAGTGACTTTGATATTCGAATATTAGAATATTAGAATATTTGGTGAATGCCTTAGTGTGTATGTGTGTGTGTGTGTGTGTGTGTGTGTGTGTGTGTGTGTGTGTGTGTGTGTGTGTGTGTGTGTGTGTGCGTGTGTGTGTGCGTGCCTGCGTGCGTGTGCGTGCCTGCGTGCGTGCGTGCGCGCGTGCGTGTGTCCGCATGCACAATCTGTTGTGTTTATATACATCAAGCCAAGGTCCGACACCGGCGTCAGAGTAGACCTCATCAGTGTTGTTGATGTGGACGGATGTTTTGACTCGGACAGCAAGAGACGCATCATGACTTGCAACATCCTGACGTTAGACTTTGACTGGGTCAGTCAGGAGGAGGGCCTCATACTGTAAATACAGTAGGCCTTGTGTGTACGTGCAATTGTGAAATATTATGTAACGTATGGATTTTATTTGCTGCAATTGTTGCCTTTTTTTTTTGTTTATGTCATAATTCCGCTTTGACTAATTATGCTCAGGAATTTCAGGATTTATGCTTTTGTTTATTTGTTGGTGCGGCTGTAGCTTAGTGGGTATAGAGTCCATATCGTCGATGTCTGGTGAAAACCTTGTATGTCCAAAAAACTTTCGTTTTGCATTTTCCATTTTAAAAATGATTTAAACTAGTGAAAACAGCCGATCTACAAGCACACAACGCCTCGCACCGCGAGGCGTTGTGTGCTTGTAGATCTGCTGTTTTCACTACTTTTGTGCTAAGGCCTTGTACGATGAAGCAGGGCTTTGATTTGCGAAAGAACATACAAATTTGAAACTTGGAGATACGAGGTTTCCACCCGACAACGACGATATGTGAAATTGAAGGTACGTCATGAGGGTTGACCCCATCTTGCCCTGTATAAGTGTTGGACGTGTTTCCCCCGTTGGTTTACTAAAGGTCTGTGAAGCTTGGAAAATCATGTTTTGAATCTGAGTTGTGTTTTTCCTTGCCTGAACCACTTTTCAAAGAACTCAGGCCACCTCTTACCTCTACCGACCGACCCAAACATCATTTCAACATCACCAGCAAATAGCATACACTATAAATTCCTGAGCGTTCATTTAACTTTGAGAGCGTAACAATCTACCCCTATGGGTACATCTTTCATGATTCTAGAATGTCCACATGGGACCATGGGTCTGTGTTTAAGCTGAAACCAACAATAAAGCACACACATCCACTCACTAAAAACCAGGTGCTGGGGTGAGGTCAGAATCCAAAAAGAATAAAGTCTGCAGACTGGGTCATGCGCCAAAGCTTAACATTTTTATTTTGATTCGTTTTACAACATTGAACTTGACATTTCCAGCCTACTGGCTCTTCATTAGATGAGTTTAAGCTGCCTTTGATCCGCTATCCTGTCACTCAATTTAGGGTGTTGACCCACTGCTGAGAGATACATTGCTAGAGAGAAGGTTAAGCAGGAAAATATTCCATCTGTCACCCAGCGGACTAAATAGACTAAAATGACCCAGAGACCAAATATTATTTGATTGCCAGAGAACCATAAGAACAACAGTAGCTATAGATGTACAGTAGTCTCACAGAGCCTCGACGATCAGAGTTCTCTGCCAACTGATACGTCTGGTGAAATAATTCATGAATGGGCTCAAACTGGGCGGAAACGAGCCGGTCTGCGAGCTGGGGGGTCATTGGTTCCATCTCTGGCTCCTTCTGGCTGTGTGTCAAAGTGTCCTTGAGCAAGACACTGAACCTATAAACTGGAAGAACCCATGCAAGGTGGAAGGTCGTCGGTTCTGTCTCAGGCTCCTCCTGGCTGTGTGTCAGACTTACAGTAAGTGTCCTTGAGCAAGACACTGAACCCGTCCGTAACTGCTCCCAGTGAGCAGGTCGGTGCCTTGCATCGTTAGCCTAGTTCCAGACCCTGAATCGCTAGCCACACCCCTTTAAATTTTTTGTTTTGGCGAATAATGAAGTGAAACGAAATGTCAATTCAGGCTGAGTGTCAGGCTATTGCATCGTTGCCTCAGCAATCAATGTGAGAATGTGCATCGCATGTAACACGCAATATGTAACTGTGCTCCGCCATTGTGGAATGTGAGGTACATGGTACTTTGAGTGGTTGAAAAAACAAACCACAATATCAATGCATCCATCCATCTTCAACCGCTTATCCGGAATCGGGTCACAGGGGTAACAGTTCCAACAGAGATCAGTGTTCCCTCTCTTGCGCAACATTAGCCAGATCCTCCTGGGGGATCCCCAAGTGTTCCCAAGCATTCCAGTGTGAAGATGTAATCCCTCCATCTGATCCTTTGGTCTGCCAGGGGGTCTCCTCCCAGTGGGAAGTGTATTGAGGGAAACGCTCGAGAGGCATCCGTACTAGATGTCACCTAAGCTGACAGCATTCCAAGCGAAGGAGCAGCAATTCTACTCCAAGTCAGTTAATTTAAAAAGTTGATTTTAATGAGCCATATTAGAAGCCACTCAGGAGGCCTTCTGGAAATTCTCTCGACTTTGTGTTGAAGTGTTTTTGATTAAGACACTGACTGAACCCCTAAATGCTACCGATGGGCAGGTTGGTGCCTTGCACGGTTGCTTCCGCAATCAGTGTGTGAATATGTGTTTGAATGGGTATAATGAAAAGTGCTTCCAAGAAAGGTGCTACAGAAATGCAACCATGAATGACTGTAAAATGGAACATTTTCAGAAGAACTTCCTTCCTTCCTTCAATTCTGCAATTGCAAATCCCACATGACCCAGTGTTTTTGGAAGGAAACAGTCGCCTGTATGCAGAACACTGTACAGACGAGTAGAATGTCTTAATTGTGCCTTAATGGCCATGCCCATTTTGCAATGTCTTTACAATTCTTACCACACATTGTTGCACTTGAGGCATTTTGCATACAGAACACTGAGTCCAGGTGATTTTCCGTGTGTGTGTGTGTGTGTGTGTGTGTGTGTGTGTGTGTGTGTGTGTGTGTGTGTGTGTGTGTGAGAGAGAGAGAGAGAGAGAGAGAGAGAGGAGAAACATGAGTGTGTATATTCTGATTATCTGTAAGCCATAAAGAACGACAATCAAAACGGGGAACTGAGGATTTATTGCTGACTGACTCATGATAATTACAACTAGCAACCACACTTGACCTAATACAGGGTGTGCCATGTCATGTGCTGTTATTTTACAATGTCTTACCTAATAGCAATAACAAAAATACATGAAGTCACATGCATTTACATACATTTACATTCTGCCTCTATCTCAGACCCGTGGGCCGACAGATTCAGATATTCGTAATTTTTTGGGTTCTCAGAAACCATTGGTCGGCCAAGTAGGCCATACATGGCCATGGGTACACAAGAAGCAAGTTGGCACCTAGACAGAGTGCAGTCTAGTTGTTATAATTATATACAATTATATTTAGGCTTCGGCTATCGATTGTCACGTTGCTACATTGAATTGAATTTTATATTCATTTGATGCAATGCATTTCTGAATCGATTATTGTTTACACCACTAGCACACACACACACACACACACACACACACACACACACACACACACACACACACACACACACACACACACACACACACACACACACACAATATAGGATAGATTTATAGATATTTGTAGTATTAGTATTATGCTGAATGTTATTCTTATGCACCTGTACACAAGATGTAATCATAAAGAAACATTGAACCTTGAGATCTGTTCATGTCTGTAGCCACCACTGAGGTCACCAAGGACATTTATTTTATCATGGCGGTTTGTAGACTGACGCACAGTTAGTTGCTCCTATTCTGAAGACATCTCACACTGTCGGTTTCAAAGCTTTCCCATACGGTGACTGACCATATTAGGATATTGATTGGGTGATTGACACAGGATCAATGTGTTATGGACATGACCAGGGGCCTGGGATGGCTTAATTGGTTCCAGGCTTCAAATAATGTAGATATTTTCGTCACTGCCCTATAGTCTTCAAACCCTGGGGCTGGTATCAATGACCTCAGTATTTCTAAAATGTTGCCCTACATTCCTGTGTCTTCACGCTAGACACTAACTGGCTACCAGAGCTCAAAATAACACACTCTGCAGGAATGCAATAGCCACAACAATCAACAAAGTGAGATACAAGCTAAAGAATTGTGTTGTGATGTTTGCTGCCTGGTAACAATGCGTTCTTATGTGATTAAGCCAGCCCGATTGAGGCAACGTTGCAGAGTTCTATTTACAACACTGCCTATAAGGCAGCTTATTTTGTAACACAAGCTACTTTGGATGAGCAATGTGTTGCTTACAATTCATCAGTGTGAACAGATTTTAGACCACAGCTTTCTCCCCGTCTTACATCAGACATTTTCCAGCCCTTGATATTTTCGTCCCCCTTAATGAAACACAAGGATTTGTTTATCCATGGTAACATTGTCTAATGCAAGGGTCTTCAACAGGGCGTCCGGGACCCCTATGGGGTCCTCAAAGTTACCACAGGGGGTCCTCCAAATCTTTGTGTGGTAGAAGATTTTTAACCACTTGAACCCTCGCGTCCATATTCCGAGAACTTTAGCGCGAGGCGTTGTGAGCTTGTAGATCGGCTATTTTCGGCAAAGAGGTTTGGTGTAGACTGTAGAGGAGAAAAATAGCATAGTACAGAGTGAAAGGTCAAGTTTATTAAGTATTGACAGTTCAAGTGGTTAAATATCTGAAAACACAAATTGACATGAATCCAAAAAACGCTGATGATTGCGCTGTCAAACAATGAAACTATATGGTATATATGGGTTGTGGGGGTCCCTGCTACATCTCTCTCTCGACTAAGGGGCCCTTGGCCTGAAAACGTTGAAGAACCCTGGTCTAATGTCTCAAATCACTTTCCAAAAGAGAGAGAAAAATATATATAAACATTAAGTAACAAGTCATACACGTGATGTTCAAAACAAGAAGGTGGAGAAGTGTTTATCCCTGCATAGCCATGTGCCATCGAAACTGTACAGCACATCACACGGTAGCCACACTGTATATCAAGTAATTTATTAGTCACAACTGATAAGGTCTGAGTTGCTGAATTCTGCATGCCTGCCAGGGAAGACACGATGCACCTTGCAGGAGTTGCACTGTACACACGTGTTAGAGTTGACATCTGGCCAGGGCCAGCCTAGCCCCTAGTGCGCTGCCTGACAGTGAAAACTTTGCTGTAGGTCAAGATCGCCATCTCTCTCTCTCTCCCTTTACTATCAATAACTATCAATCAAAAGAATATACTGTATATATATATACATTTAAAAATCATTCTGTTAACACAATACAACTATACATCTGCGATGGTTGGAGGTATTTTCACTAGGATTCTATTGAGAAATGTCTCTGGTTTACAATTTCAATTAAGTTATTTGAAGCTGAAGGCATACCAGACACCAGTGGTATATCATCAGTGTATCGATCAACAGTGTATATGGGACTTGTTGTGTACATACGTCGACCAGTTTTCAGCAGTGAATATAGCCAGATAACAGGCAATATTAATATTAATGAACAATTAATATTCAATATGTAATATTTCACGGCCATCTTCTTGCATTGGGCCTGGTGTACAAGCTACACTACACCACTAAGATACCCATGTAGCCTATACCTGACAAAATATGTTATATGAGTTTAAAATAAAAGGTCCTTTTTTTGGAGTAGGCCTATCCTTTTAGTTGACCTTGTACTGTACTGTCACAAAACTGTACCTTTTCTATGCAAACCTCTAATGAAGTCTTCAATTAATCAATCAATCAATCAATCAATCAAATGGAGGGCTGTGGCCAAATACATCTATAATTTTGGGGACCTTGACCTTGATATAGTTTTGAACCCTGGTGGTGGACAAGAAAGAGCATGGGGCAGAGAAGACCTTATTACTTGGTAGCCATGGTATTGTAGAATGACAACAACACCTGTCAGCTACCCAAACAAAGGCATGCTGCAATCTATTTTGTTCATAGCAAATGTTTGTATAACAGCACGTTCTGTGCATTAACACAGGGTCACACAGTCATTGTCAGATGCTGGGAAAGTGAACAGGAAGATGCAGCGGTGACGGTATGCTATTATTATGTCTCATCATGTGTGTTTTGTTATTGCATGGTGTGTTATGATGTGTGAAGGGGTGCATGTGACGGTGTGCCCGGAAAGATTTGCGTCACAGCTCGGCCTCGGGGGGAGGCGGGGCAGGGGGCGTGGCTGGCTCTATAAGTAGAGCCGGTGTGTCTCACACACTATCAAAGTTAACGGTACTCCACGGAAGAGCAACAACTCCCAAGACCAGACAGCGCGTTTTATTTATTTCACTTTTAAATATTGTATTCTTTACAAACGGCACTTTTTTTCTTCTTGTTCAACGCCTTGGAACATTATTAAATTCATAGTGTGCAGTCACACATTATTTATATTATATTTATTATAAGAGGAGAAGACTCTACAATCAAGAATGTTTCCCGAAGCAAACAATAAGGGGTGAGTCATCTGAATGCATGTATCCTTATTGATTAATATGTTTCAATAATATAAATAGACAGTAATAAACTATATTTTAGTAGCCTACCTTTCATGACATGAAATGCAGCTTAAAACATAAAACAACCTTAAACAATTTTATAAAGGACTCTACAATGGCCAATGGTCGCTTTCACACCAAACGAGGCAGAATACACGCACAACGCAATGCCCAAGTGGCAGTGAGTTGCGACCTCCGCTTGTATCCTGTTGCGCTGCCTGCAAGCACATGTGCGCGGCATGCCATTCATTCAGTGGAAGTTATGCCCCTATACGGCAACACCGGAATGACTGGCAAGCCCAGGAGGCGCATAAGTCATGCTGCTGCCTTTATTAACGACTGTGAATCTGAAGCCATAGCTCCATATTCATTCATGGACAGCTTTTGATGAGAATTAGATTTTTAGGTTGTAATTTAATAGTTTGCTTTTTAATTAAGTTCAGTTAATAGAGATAGAAGAACCCCGAATTCACAATAAACGCTCATATCACACATTAATCTGTAGGCTATCAGAGCTAGAAATAATTGGCCTACTGTTAGGCCTACTACATTTATCACGTTCTGAGTCTATTTTGCAGCAAAATTATGTAATAGGCGGGCCTACATTTAATCTGAATCACTTTTTAGGTTGGATTGAAGCAATATCATCAGAATAAACCCAAGTCAGCCATTATAAAGTGTGTTCAAAGTTAATTCAAAGTTATGTGACACTGCATGTGACCTTTCTACAAGTACATGAAGTTGTCTGGCAGGAATAGAATGTGTCATCAACACAACCTGCTTACCTATTAACCTATTAGGCCTACTGCTAAAAGAGATCCCCTGGAAAATGATCTTACCACATGTTAGTCTTATAACAAGTCAAGTGATTCATTCATTGACCATCACATTGTATCTCGATAGAATATTTTCTTTATGATTTAGCCTTACAATCCATACTATCAAATAATTGATGTGATTTGTTTGCTGGTTGACTGAGGCTGATCACTGTGGTGGCCACCATCATATTAGATAGATGGCCGGATAGATGGATAGATATTTGGATAGGCAGACAGACAGACCTTTATTGATCCTTTGGGGGGGAATTCAGTTGCCACTGGCAGTAAGAAACACAGAGCACATACAGGAAGAAATAAAATGAACAGTATCAATACAGTATTATGTGTAGGCCTATATCAGTATTGTCATGAAAAGGGACAAGGAGACAGCAACAGGTTTATACCAAAGATGTTACAGTACAGTAAACAACTATACATTATAGACCAGAGAAAAAGTAAACAGCAGAGTTTATGAGTGACAGTCAGACATTAGACTATGGGCTGAGCAGAAGCGACCATGTGCATTTTCAAGGTGGAGATGACAATGTGTGGTCAGTCACGAGTCGATTCCGTGATAGGTTGCCACCGGTCACCCTAACCTGTCAATCTTGCTCTGTTGGCTACAGCTACAGCTACGAGGAGTGCAAAGCCACCGCTGACTGGCTAATGGCCCAGACTGACGTGCGGCCAATGGTGGGCATCGTGTGCGGCTCGGGCATGGGCGGGCTGGCAGACATGCTGAAGGACCAGGTGGCCTTCAACTACAAGGACATCCCCAACTTCCCTCAGAGCACAGGTGAGTTAAACCTACAATATTATTAAGCAGGAATAATATTGACGAGCGTTAACACCAACAATTTCTTTCACACATAGCCATTGCTAGTTAATTAGTCTATGGCAGGGGTCTTCAACAGGGGGTCCGGGACCCCAAGGCGTCCTCAGAGTTTCTACAGGGGGGCCGCCAAATCTTTGTGTGATAGGATAATTCTTTTAAAATTAACAACTTGAACCCTAACATCCCAATTCTGAGGAGAACTTTATTTTTGGGCAAATAGGTTTGAGGTAAAAAAAAAAGAGCAGACTAAGTACAGAGTGAAATGTCAAGTTAAGTATTGACGTTTCAAGTGTTTAAATACATATCTGAAAACACAAATTGACATCTAAAATGCAATGATGATTGTGCTGTCATCTATGAAAAGGTTGTGGGGGTCCCTGCTTCATCGCTTTCTCAACTAAGGGGTCCTTAGCCTGAAGACGTTGAAGACCCCTGGTCTATGGTTTATTGATTGACACCGACTTGTGGTATTGTCCTTTTTCCCTCAGTGCACGGCCATGCAGGACGACTGATATTTGGGACCCTGAAGGGGAGGCCATGTGTCTGCATGCAGGGCCGTTTCCACCTGTACGAGGGCTACCCCATCCAGAAGGTATGTTTATTTGTCTTCATTACCAATTATACATAAAGCAAAAGTTATCCAATTGTTTACACATTGAGATAAAGGTGGTTCGGCTATGCACCCGTTCTTGTGAAAGTTAGCTAATCGTTGCATAATATGACTGGGTTCATTATATAACATACAGCACAGCTCAGAGGCTGTTATGAAATCTTTTGCCTCTGCTTTCTATTCTATGGCCAGAAGGGAGAACTAGTGAGATGTGTGACTGACAGTAAATCAAATTTAGTATGTATTGTATAAGAAATCCTGTCATGCCCTGCAAACCAGTACAGCGAGCAACAGCATACAACAGCACCTTTGTTCATTTCCACTGTAGCCACCTGTACAAAAACATAAAAATCCAATAGGCCCACTCTTAAGACATTCAGGGTGGAAGCATTCATGCCAAGGTTTATGTGTATTGGTGTTTCTAGATCACATTACCCATGAGGATCTTCAAGCTCCTTGGTGTGGAGACAGTGATGCTGACCAACGCGGCAGGAGGTCTCAACCAGGACTACAAAGTAGGAGACATCATGATCATGAAGGACCACCTCAACATGCCCGGTTTCGCCGGAAACAACCCCTTAGCTGGACCCAACGATGAGAGGTAGGTACAGCATAGCACATTGTCTGACATCGACAACAACTTTCTAAATAGTTTGACATTGTTGCAAACACCTGCAAGAGTGTCTGTCAGCAGTAGACACCGAACCCGTTGTTAAACGTGGCGGCACACATTCAACACATCTATCATCTGAAGTCTCTCAACTGTCACGGTGTGATAGCAACAAATTAATGTTCCACAAGGATGAAGGATTTGAAGAATTGACAAAGTTTTATTCAAAAAGGCAAAAAGTTGAACAGAGTATCAGCATTACAGCTCCTTGAGGAGCAGGCCTCCTGGCCTCTCTCGTCAGCCCTCCCGGGCACAAGCCTCCTCTGCCCCATTCTCATACAGCTCTTATAGTCCATTCTGACAGAGATGCTATTCTAAACATGGTCTTATAAGGACATGTACTAAAGATAAGGGCAGCATACAAATAGTTACACACAGTACAGATTTGCTGACAGAGTGAGAGAGTAAGCGTGGGGGAGAAGCTGTTAAGATTTGACAGCTGTTGCTGGTTGACCACCCATTAATGGAAGAAAAACAAGTATATAATACACATATTTGTTACTCTATAAATGTCTACTACAATTCCATCCTTTTTCTTTTTGTGAATGAATAATGTATTCATTTACATATGACGGGAGATTGCCAAATCAATAGACATTTCAGACAATTACAGAATAGTAGATCTGCTCACATCTATCCTCTGAAGTCTCTCACCTCCCCCTGGGTTTCTCCCGCTGTCTTTACGTTTGGCAGGTTCGGAGTGCGCTTCCCCTGCATGTCGGACGCGTACGACAGGGAGCTCAACCAGCTGGCCCAGGACGTGGGCCAGGAGCTGGGCTACTCGGACTTCCTCAGGGAGGGCGTGTACTGTGTGCTGGGCGGCCCCTCCTTCGAGACCATCGCAGAGTGCCGGATGCTCCACAAACTGGGCGCCGATGCAGTCGGTGAGTAGCATCTCACACACAGACTCAGTGGCTCTCTGGACTGGTCTTCTCATGCTTCACTTCCTGGCAAGCTTATATTGTCTTATCTATCGTGTTTAACATTTAGGCCTGGAACTATTTAATGCTTCAACTATTGAAAAATAGCAGATATACAAGCTCACTGCGTGGTGCTGTGAGCTTGTAGATCTGCTATTGATAAATCGTGATTTTGAATATCAGTCTTTGAATATAATCTTTTTTTTTTTTAAGCTAACATTTTTAACTCAAATATGTGCTTCTGGGTGGTCCCTGGAACAACATATTTTGAGGGTCCGCGGCCAAATACATTTAATTTTGGGGGTCCTTGACATGAAAAGGTTTGAGAACCACTGATTTAGAAGAAGGATTAAGAAGACATTTATAGAATCGGGTCAAAAATATTCAAAGATATTCACGATCTTTCAAAAATAGCAGATCTACAACCTTGCAGCACGGCACTCGGTGCCACGCTGTGAGCTTGTATATCTGCTATATTTTAATGGTTAAAGCATAAAATAATGGTTAAAGTGGTTCAAATCTAAAGAGGTTTGCGTTCAGGTCCAAATGGCTTAAGATGATTAACAATGTCTGTCCGTCCTGCCCCGCCACAGGAATGAGCACGGTGCACGAGGTGATCGTGGCGCGCCACTGCGGCATGCGCGTCTTCGCCCTGTCACTGATCACCAACCAGGCAGTGATGGACTACGACAGCGAGGAGAAGGCCAACCACGAAGAGGTGCTCCAGACGGGCAAGCAGAGAGCGGCGCAACTGGAGAGGCTGGTCTCCACCATGGTTACCAGGATCGAACACAACAACAACAACTATTAGCCGGCGACCCCAGTCACCCAAAATGAGAGATGACCTGTGATGTCATGCCGTACTTTTTATTTCAGTATTTATCTATTAGTTTGGTCATTAAGGTCCACAGAATGATGGGCCGCCCTGCTCTGCCGGAAACATTGGGAAAAAGTTATTTGTATATTCACTGTCCCATTGACTTCACTATGCAGGAAAAGAAAAATATTAAAAAAAGAGAAAGAATCTGCTTTAAGTAGCATGTGAGGGGTCAAGCTCTAGGGGTTCTTCATGATTCTGAATCCATTGCAAGCATTTGTTTTGCATGAAAAACATTTCTTGGGCTAAAAACGGACCCACAAAACTGTGACAAGTCATCACTTTTCGCAGTTTTGTGGGTCCATTTTTAGCCCAAGGAATATTTTAAAAAGTACGGCATGATATCACAGGTTCAACCCTATTCCTTGAGTTTGGCCTATGGGTCCCTGAATATGTTTAAATGTATTCTCCGTTGCACGCAACACATCACACTATGGAAGATAATGGGAGGTTTAGTGGTTAGGAGTTTGGTGATGGTTATTTGTTTTTGGTGATGGCCATTTTCTTGATTATGTCCCCTAACCTTGTTTCCGGTTTTATCTCCATTTCACAAGGAGTTAAAGCCTTGAAACGATTAAGTGTCTAACCTGAAGTGTCTTGCGGTTGGGCACTTCAGGACAGTAGTTCTTGTCTGGGCTAATCCTCCATTGCGTTACAATGAAAATGAGTGAGAGGTTGGGTTAAGAGTGGATGGAGGTAAAATGTTAGGCTTAGGTCAAAAGATGTTGAAGCACATAGTCGTCTCGGCATAACATTTAGTCTACTAAACCAACTCAGGTCTTCTCACAGCATCAAACCAATGGACAAAAACAGACAAATTTGTACATTCCTTCAGCCAGCGGCTCAACAGAAAACTATCTGCTTTGGTCTCTTTTTTACTGTTTTAAAGTGAATATTTCTGTATTGCTTAACTTAATATTTGATCAGCATGTGTAAAATGTCTGCGATTTAACTTAATGAGTCTCTAAGAATTCAATGTGAAGACTGCATTTTTTTCTTTTGTTAATAGATGTACATTAGTTGTCTTAAGGTATTGTAATGTTCTTTGTGTTATTTAGTTTTAAAAAAATATGCCCTTTTTTGGTACAATGTTCCTACTAAAGTTGATATTTATTACTGTACAAGAGTGTGGTGTGGTTTGTTTGGGGATGGGAAAAATGCTGTTGAAAACAATTTCACTGTGACCCACATACTGTTTAATTTTACTTGGAAAGGTGAGACTTACATTCATCAGTACAGCACAACTTAACACAAATTAAGAATTCCCAAGGGCTAATTTATACTTTGTTGCGACACGATTCTCAGTTCAAAAGTGATACGTTGTCCGACTAAGTATAAACTTGCCTTCAGACTCAATAATACATGTCCATGTTTATATTGTATACAGAAAATTGGCAAATTCAAACAGGAAATTCAATTAACAAAATGGCATTGTGAGAGTGTCATACAGATTCATGTGGTTTTCTGTTCTTTGGGAACCACACAAAAGATTGAAATGAGTCAAGATACAAAAAAAAAGAAAAAGAATGCAAGAGTTTTGTTCCAAAATGACACATCCACCATTCTAACAATTTTTAAATCCATCTAAGTTAATATTTCACAATTGCTAGCGTGAAATTAACTCATAATAGGGTACTTGCGAAAAAGGTTATAAGTAACTTAAGCTCTTAGTTGTGAAACTGACAACAGTGGCTGGTCAATATTTTAGAGATATTGAATAATGTAGGCTACTAGTATATTATTTATGGATGGACTAATATCATGTTGGAATAGAACTCTTCAAAAATGAAGTGTTTGCCTGCTCCCCTGCTTGAAAGGAAGTTCATGTTAGGCAGGCTGACAACACATCACAGCTCACGCAGCATGCATACAAAGTATCTCTTAAGTCCATATATTGCATAATTGTACTGTATATACTTCACCCAAAAATATGTTTTGTTCCCTTTGAACAGCTAGATAAAATAAAAAAGGGCCACATCCATGACATCCATCTAGAACAATAATATAAAATCCAAGTTTAAAACTTCCTTTGTCGTATTTTACAAAACATGTTGCCACAAAGTACCATGCATGATGATGGTTAGGATTGTCCTGGTTCGATAAAGAGAGGGCTCAGCTGTTTGTTTGTGTGTGTGTGTGTGTGTGTGTGTGTGTGTGTGTGTGTGTGTGTGTGTGTGTGTGTGTGTGTTTGTGTGTCTCGTCAGTGTGGTTTTGGTTTGTTTGGGAGGCTAAAGATAAAGCCTGCAATATAAGACAAGTCTTTTTCTGAAAGAAGCAAGAATAGATGAAAGCAGAATGTCCTTCTTCACACCGTGATGGGGCCCCCCCATGTATAGAGGCTAACCTACTCACTGAGGGCTTCCACTTCACTAGTACCCCAGCTCAGTAAACCCGCAATGGCGGAGTCAAATCAAAGTCACAGACCCCCTGTTTGCTACCCGATCTCACCCCAGTCTCTGAAGATGAGCCGGGTGTAGTGGCAGGCAGTAAATTGCACTTTTATTTTGTTAGGGGTTTAGTTTAGGGATATTTTTCTTTATTAGCTAGGAACCTTTTGGCTATGTAAACCTACACCCTGAAGTCCTTACCTTATCACTTAAGAAAAAAAAACCTGGAGATTTTGTCTCTGCTCAAAAAACTATAAAATAAATTAATTTCTTGAAAAGCTGTTGTCCTAAATTATTATGTTGCTTTCCCTACCCTAGACAGGGGGCGTAACACGGGCGCTCAAGCTGAGCTGGGTGTGGTTCCACGTCCTCAGGCTGAACCTGAAGACCTGGCAGTTACTGGACCTGGTAAAACTAAGGACAATTCACAGTCGAGCACTTTAAAAAGGCGATTAATTAACCGACAGCCAGGCTCTTCAAAGTACGTATTTAACTAATGGAGCGTGCAATCTGGATGACAATTTGAGGGAAGACTTTTTGACATCTACACCCAAAAAAAAGACTCTGTGGTGCCACGAAAATCTTTTCAGTCACACTCACAGTTTGTTCCCCCAACAAACACTGTCGAGTCAGACGCACAGTTTGTTCCCCCAGACAATCACTGTGAGTGACCGGAAGACATTTGTGAACCTAAGCGACCCCAGAGTTAAACACCTGCTTCCTCCTTCAGCCTCAATGATTCTTGGTGGCAATTAAAAAAGAAGAACACTGTTCTACCTATGATGAGGGCCCAATCTGATGGACCAGTAAGTACTACTGCTCTCCCACAAGGAGGCCACACAGGAATCCTCAGGTCCGTTGTCACTGAGGCCAAAGGAATCCCCAAGGCCACGGTCACACGTAGCACACACACGGTTGGGCCTGCTGTAGGAGCTGTGCTACCCGGTGCTGGTTTAAGGAAACATCAGGGCGGCGGTCTAACTTTAGCCAACAAGATGAAGGCAGAGAAGCCGCTTATGGTGATCAAACAGAATTACCAACATCAAGAGGAGAGCTCTCAGACTCCCTTTGACAAGAAGCATGGCAGGATTGGCAGCAAAAGCATCTGGTGAACAAACAGTTCACACAAATGCAGCCAACTGCCGTCCTATTATTGAAGCTTGGCCAGCCACCAAACAGGAGAAACAACTCCTCAAGTGGGGAGGCGGTTTTGTTGGTAAAAATTAAAGATGGATTTTCCTGTGCCCTCTACTAGTGCTGAAGGGCCTTCCCAGACAGTGAAGACTAGCCAATCACAAACCCCGAAGTAGCCCGCTGAAGGGCCTTCCCAGACAGTGAAGACTAGCCAATCACAAACCCCGAAGTAGACCGGAAGAAAATGGATGAGGCTGTGCCGGCTAAAGCCACCACGGCTCCATCTCAGCCAGGAAGGGCAGCCAGAGGCCTGAAGCCACCTACAGCCAACCAGAGAGCGCTGCCTCCCAAACCAAGTCCAAGTCTGTGCCAACTGTGCCTTAGCCCAGAGACAACTGGAAGAGACTCCACAAGAAATCACAGTGTCGAGAAGAAATCAGGGGGCTACAAAAATCGCTCCACTCAACATGAAGATCATGAAGAAGGGCAACTTTATATATTTGTATTTCATTGTTCATTATCTGCTTTTGTTTGTACCCAATACATAAAAAAACTTAAAAAAGGATTGTCCTTGTTAATTTATTCTAGCAGTAATTGATTTGGGATTTAAGCCCTTTTGACCAGAAAAACCAAGTCAATACAGTTCAGAGTGGTAGAGTTGATAAGCAGTAGTCTACTGTAGGACTGCAGTTGATAATGCAGCGTCCCGGTAAGAAATAGGCTTTGTTTTATGCTACATGACGGCACATTCATCATGATGTAAGCAGCCTGCCATCGACTCTGGATGGAGATCAGGCCCAGTAATCTTTCATGAGTAGACCTTTTACATTGAGGCAATAGTAACACTTGGCACAAGACGTAAACAAAACAAAATAAAACAAAACATTTAAGCCAAGCAAACTTCTTTCTCAAGTTTGGCTCTCACAATGTGTGTACACATTATTAATGACAATTGTATGTGTGGAGTGTTACCATGCATCCCCACTGCCAGGCAGCAGCTAAATGCAGTTTATACTGTGGCTGACAATGCATTAATTTACTATAGGACCAGAGGAATGTTCAACAAATTGGCACAATTTCCCCCTTTGTCGACATGCAGAAGTTAGCGGCGATTAAAAACACAAACCCTATAGAGCACTTAATTTACACATCCTACCTGGGTTGCGTCCCCCCCCCCATTCAAATTTCCCATAGACTTTTTTTTATATATATTGCGTCAAATAGGAACTGTATTCCAAAAATAAACAAATGATCCCGGCGGTTTGACTCATATGGATATGAAGCATCAACTGATGTTACTGCCGCCAAAGTGTGACTGACTATCGTAAACTATACAGAGCCATGCACCTCCCCGACGATATGGTTTATTTTTGGACCTCAGCGCTTATATGAGACGATTCTAAAATGACCCAACTTCCGCAACACAGGGGGTGAACGAGTGACGTCAGGACTTCAGTACTATATAAATATCCTTATTTGACAAAGATCCCCCAGGGGTCAATTGTTTGTCCACTCCGTTTCCCCTCTAGACCAAATCTCATTGCCGAAAATAGCTGATCTACAAGCTCACAATGCATCACAACACTGCATGTTCGTGACCAGAAAAGGGACGCCAGGGTTTTTTACCTTATTTTTCGGAAGAAATTAGCATGGAATTAGGTACCAGCTTTTGCCCTTGTCTTATTTGCTGCTGTGGCCATTATTTATAGGCGAGAAGTGACTACTGTACAGCTGGTTTGATGCCACAGCTTGCAGGAAGTTCTGACACGAGACATCACACCGCTTTCAATACAAACATATAGACAGATTTCTCAGCGAGGCAACGATAACTGCGGGGCGACAGTGGCTCAGGGGTAGAATGGCCGCTTGGGAACCGGAAGGTTCCCAGTTCGATCCCGGCTCCCCCAGAGTTAGTGTCGAAGTGTCCTTGAGCAAGACACTGAACCCCCAATTGCTCCCGTTGAGCAGGTTGGCGCCATCGGTGTATAAATGTGAGAGTGAATGGGTGAATGTAATCTCTGAAAAGCGAATTAGCACATTGGATAAAGGCGCTATATAAATGCACCATTTACCATTAACTGCGGTGTAAAGCTGCACTGCTTTGCACAGCTACATGGCAGCGCTCTGGAAAAAGGTCTATATGTCACTTATATCATCATATTCAAGCAATTGCTGATTGCTTGACTATTGACTATTTTGGTCAAAATGGCATGCTTTTGGTTCAATGAGAACACACAAGAAAATGTTAAGAGACAAAGTTTCCTTTGTCTCAAATGTGTTTGTATGCTCTGGAAAAGAGCAACTCAGTTAAGCTCAGTTAAGAGAAAGTGGTCATAATGGTTGTGAATGAACAGAAATGTTTAAATGGACCAAAAGCAAAACAGTTTTTGAAACAGGTGTTTGTGTTGATGACAGAGTGCAATATTAATAGCGTCGATGTGTAGCAATCCGGTTAGCTCAAACAGCAGGGGTGTGTCTGTGTCTGTTCACAGTTCGGTTAGTTTTCTCTGACACAAATGAAAATTTAAGCACTTTTAGCACCCCTCAGGACCACACACCCGTTTTAACAGCACCTGACAAGATGACACAGACAGAGGGAGAGTGTCCCAGCTATACCGGTGGCGTGCTTCCTTCCTTCCTTCCGCATTTGGCAAAGTAGGTTAAAAACGAGTCGAGGCAAATGATTTGGCACATGTTCCCGATACAGATATTCGTAAACAGTTTTCAGAGCATGTCAGCATCAGAGAGCGTTGGCAGCGAAAGGGAGGAGTGGAACAAAGAGGCACTTCTGAGATGAGAGACACAGGACTGGGGACAGGTTGCAGTGCAGGAGTTACTATGCCCCACATCCGGGTAAACAGGAACCCATTCTTCTTTATGCAAACATGGTCAGAGAGATCCACTGTGAGGGAGAGACAAGCAGGCCAGATATGCATTATTACCTCTCATGAATGCAGTAATGTGAGCAGTCTGTGCACTGTGCAGAAGTCCTGGAAATAACGCAGAACATAAGACACTATCCTCTACAAACAGAGTATCTCCATATCTATTCTTCTTTCGTACATCACTCCCCTGATTTGTCATACAAGGGTGTCATGCAAATGTAGAGAAGAAAGCAGATAGTTTGCGACAAAACTATCTACATTGCGTCCATTCCATTGTAACATGTGTTCTTTCTTTTTTTTCCACATTTCCTGATAAGTAGATGTAGACCTAACAGTTTTGGACATAACAAGGTTGCCACCCGATAGAGATAATTATGCACATAAACTACAAATTATTTTAGACTTTAGCTATTGAAAAATAGCAGATATACAAGTCACAGCGTGGCACAGAGTGCCGCACTGCGAGCTTGCAGATCAGCTGTTTTTGAAAAATCATGAATATTTGTGCAAATCTTTGAATACATCTTTTTTTAAAGCGAACATTTGTAACTCAAATATTTGTTTCTGGGGGGGTCCCTGATACATTATATTTCGAGACAGGGGTCGGCGTTCAAATACATATAATTCTAGGGGTCCTTGATATGGAAAATGTTTGAGAACCACGGATATAGAAACATGCGTTTTTTAAAAGCTTTAGAAGGATTTAGAAGACATTTATGGAATCGGGTCAAAAATATTCAAAGACTTGCACAAATGTGTGCAAGTTTTCTAAAAATAGCAGATCTACAAGCTTGTATATCTGCTATTTTTTAGTAGTTAAAGCATAACATAATGGTTAAAGTAATAATGCGTTCCAGGTATAAATGGGTTAAATCATGTGAGGACATACTTGGAAGAAGTTGAGGGCTATAACCCCGTCGGCATCAGTGTCCATCGTCTTGAAGGTCTCTGTGAGGTGAGACACAAAGACAGACAGACAGTCAAGCCTCATTAGTGTGCCATTCTATAACCGTCGTATCAGAGCAGATATGATGGCTCGTATCAAGGGGCGGCATTGGCTCAGGGGTAGAGAAACCGTCTTAGAACACGGAGGGTTCCCAGTCCCCCAGAGTTGGTGTCGAAGAGTCCTTGAGCAAGACTCTGAACCCCTAGTTGTTCCCGGTGAGCAGGTTGGTGCCTTGCATGGTTTCCTCCGCCATCGGTGTATGAATGTGTGTGTGTGTGTGTGTGTGTGTGTGTGTGTGTGTGTGAGAGAATGGGTCAATGTAAATACACCATTTACCATTTATAGGTACCGTACTACCGATACTAAAAGTGTAATAACGCAACTCACTGAACATGGTCTCTAGCCGAACCAGGCAGGTGACAAAGTTGTCAAAGTCAACGGACAGGTCAGCCTCTGTGTAGCGCAGGATGATGAGCTGGAACAGGTGGTTGGTCAACTTAAAACCTGGAGAGGGGAACAGTTAAAACAATGATATAAACCACTACAACTTGAATGAAATAAAGGTCAACAAGACTTCTTTTAACAGGAAAACATTACCCCAGCCATGTCTTTGAAAGTGTGATGTGTAATTTCCTCAGACATTTGCTTTATCAATGTATTCTATTTATTAATGATATCATCATCTGGGTTTCATCAGATTATCTGCCGTGGCTGTGCGGCTGAGGCGCGACTGCGGTTTTCCCAGGGACCCTAAGCGTAACGGTGGGGGCCAAGGAGCTGTACAAGGAGGTAGGGAGCGCTTCGCTGTGTTCATTTGGACCGCGCCGAGGTGCCGAAAGTCGGGGGGATTTATTATTCTGTCCATAACGGCACATAACTCGGTAACGGCGCTGAGTCGGCTCATGCGACCGTCGCAACGCTCGACACGGCGACACACTCGCTACCGCTCGCTTGGCGGTGTCTCACGGTAGCCTGAGACGGCGCGCCTCCGTCGTCATCACCCTTGCACCCCCACCGTTGCGCTCAGGGTCCCTGGGAAATTAGATAGGCCTACACCTGAAGTTGCATTTGTTTTGGGGGGAAATTAAACGGAACCAAGAGGAAAATGTACCTGCTGCTTCAAGGGCCATTCTCATCTCATAGGAACTCATGGTGCCCGACTTGTCCAAGTCAAACTGCCGGAAAACAGTCTAGCATGATGACAGAAAAAGATAGAGAAAAAAAAGATGGTAAACAAGGCAAAGAGAGGAAAGGGGGACAGAGCCAAAGACAAACAGGGGGAGACAACAAATGGGAACCAATGAGAATCCAGCACTGCGTGCGACGGGGCCAAAAATCAATCAATGTCAGACGTTGCGACTGCAACGAAACAGGGTCAAAGCTATATGGCCCCGGTTTGACGCATTTGGGTTTAACCTTACCAGATATCGCTTTATCTTCTCCCAAAGGACATGGAACTCTGACAGGCCCAGCTTCCCACTGCCATCAGACTGGGTACAATGGTCAAGGTACTGAATGTTCTGATCTGCTCGGTCCTTTACCTAACCAGCGGTCATTTCAGGTCATGTCAAGTGTGTTGGTGGGGGTAGACCCATCTAAAACACACTTCTCCCATCTTTGGCGCAACAACATTTAGCCAAATGCTGCTGCACAAAAGAGCATTTTGCCAGGGGAATTTACCCAAACTCTATTTGACAATAGTCGCATTTGGGCAAAAGAATTTACCCAAATTCTGTTGGACAACAGGGCATTTATCCATTAGAGTTCAGTTTTCCCCTTTTTTTCTGAGCCAATATGGCGTGTGTCTTTCAGTTAGAAGCATCAGACTGACGTCTGAGAGACAAACATTAATTTATGCTATTTTCAATACATACTTACTTTAATATTCATATATTTTATTAACCCGCCCAGCGTCCACTTGGGGAGGGGTATACCGTATATGTGACACCACAGGCAGGAATGAGAGGTGACATAATATACTGTACCACATGAGCCAGTCAAACTCAACAGATTAATAATTAATAATCAATAAGGTCTGTGGCATGTGCACTAAAGCTCAGTTTATACATCACTGCACAACAGTGTCATTTGCCGGAAAGAACACATCTTCAAGCTACTGTAAGCTTCAAGATTGAAAATCAGTTATTTGTCGGCAAGCGACACCGCAGAACAAGTATATATTAGGCATAATTGCTACGAACCAGAACTGCCATACACATGCTATTTGCTATCTCAAGACAAGGATACATCCATGAGGTTTATCATACTGCGGCAGGCTTCTTTGCCGAAGCCATCCGTCTTCAAGTCTTTATCTGTTTAAATCAGAGAGAAAAGAGCATGTGTTTACTTTTGGTCCCAACTAAGCACTTAACCATGAAAGAAGATATTGAAGGAACATCTGGCATTACACAAAATTATTGTACTTTGGTTTTTAAAACACAGTAGTCCACTTTTACAAACTGGATCCTCAATATTGAGTAAGTTCAATAATATTTTATTTAAAAAGTTAGGTTTTCAACTCCTTTTATCCAAAACGAAACATGAACGGTGAGGATGAAGATAGTTGTTTTTTGTTACTAACGTTTGCTGATGATTCTGTTGAGTATTGTCTGCAGTTCTGTGACGCTGATCTCCATGTCCTGTCGGCAGAAACAAAGAAGTCAACATAGAGATGACTACACATCCCATAAGCCATTGCGCAACCAACTCCACTTCCTGGAGGGCCTACTTACTGGACCGGCCAGCTGTCTGAAGAGACCCTTGAAGGCTGCATCAATTTGGCTCTCGTCCATCTGAGTCTGAAACGCGCACGCACACGCACACACACACACACACACACACACACACAGTTAAAGTATATGCATTATAGTATTTAAATCAGTTGCTGTTCCAGTACCAAGCAGTGAAACTCATAAAACAAAGTTGATGAGGGGACAGCATGTCATTTCATAGCATTCATGAGTGCCATATGTTATTAAGGTGAAATCTAGCCACGATGTTTGTTTGCTTTGTATTTGCTACTTTAATCCCAAACATGAGTCTCAGGCATGATCTGCCCTGGGTAGGGTTCTTACCTCAGGTGGAAGTTCTGCTATGACATCGTCATCAAGTTCCCTATGAGGACACAAAGCTAAAGTCAGATCACTCAGTCCATCTAGTGGCAACCTCCCAGACCAACATGTGTTGGATGTTCCCATAGTACTCTCTCTGGTATTCATGCTTCCAGGTTCAGTTACAGTATGTCACCAATGACTAGCTTTTAGTCTTGCATAGGTATATTGCTACTGACATTTGCTTTTGCAGGGAAACATCACCAATATTCTCAATCTGCAAAGAAATAGTGGTTCATTTTTATGTTTTACATTGCCTTCACACATTACCTTCAATAACAATGCTAACATTTATAAACAAAGCCACTATGCTCCAATTATTCATTTTAGAATTCAGGAGGAAGAATGGCAATATACAACTGTGTTGGCTCTCAATCCATTCCTTCCCATCCACCACCACCACTTACTCAGAGTTGGCAGGCTTCTCAGAGAAAACCCTGAGGCAGAAGTCGGCCTCCTTCTGGGGTTCAAAGGTGGAGGGGACGACGATGTACTCCCCGGCCGGCAGGCGGAAGCGAGAGCTGACCTCCCTCAGGTTGATGAAGAGCTCGGAGCGGGCACTGGAGGCGTTGGTGAGGAAGAAGTCCCTCTTCAGGTGGACGCCTGACCTGCCCTTGTACTGGTGAGGATGACAGGTGTCATTAAAGCAATGTAAGACGTGTTCAATAGAGAACGTACTGGTGAGGATGACAGGTGTCATTAGAACAATGTAAAGCCATGTCTAGCCGTGTTCAATAGAGAATGTACTGGTGAGGATGACAGGTGTCATTAGAACAATGTAAAGTCATGTTTAGCCGTGTTCAATAGAGAATGTACTGGTGAGGATGACAGGTGTCATTAGAACAATGTAAAGCCATGTTCAATAGAGTGTACTGGTGAGGATGACAGGTGTCATTAGAACAATGTAAAGCCATGTTTAGCCGTGTTCAATAGAGAATGTACTGGTGAGGATGACAGGTGTCATTAGAACAATGTTTAGCCGTGTTCAATAGAGAATGTACTGGTGAGGATGACAGGTGTCATTAGAACAATGTTTAGCCGTGTTCAATAGAAAATGTACTGGTGAGGATGACAGGTGTCATTAGAACAATGTTTAGCCGTGTTCAATAGAGAATGTACTGGTGAGGATGACAGGTGTCATTAAAGCAATGTAAGCCATGTTCAAGAAATGTTCTCTTCATGTTCAAGTCCTGATGTCACTGATGTTCACCCCCAGTATCGGTTACGATACTCATATTTGATACAATCTGGCGAAAATCTAACTAATTTGGCTGCGGTAACATTAGCCGTCAGTTGATTCGTCATATCCATGCGAGTTAAAAAGGAAAGTCCATGGGAATTCAGAATGGGGTAGGACATGTAAATTATGTCAGACTTCGGTGCTCTATAGAGTGTGAACTGGACCTAGCGAGGATGATAGGTGTCATTAAACTAGTGTAAGATGTGTTAGTGCTAATAATCACATTGCAACATGTAGCGTTAGCTGTGGACAAGGACTTATTGGATGCGTGCGTGTTTGGCCTATCTCGTGAAATCCCCCTGAAGTTGGGTGTTCTCGTTCAAGCACACATTGTTGCACTTATGTTAAATCTTATGATAAATGTGTCTGTAGCAGTAGACTAAAGGGATATAGTCCCACATTCTCAGCCGATAGGGACAATAAGCCCCTCTGTCCTACAGTACTTACTTATTAGCATAACACACAGGGCCTGATAAGAAGTAAGAAAGCAGACAGGGCAGAGAAGTACTGAGAGACTCATACTGTACCTCATTTGGAACCTGAGAGAGAGAGAGAGAGAGAGAGAGAGAGAGAGAGAGAGAGAGAGAGAGAGAGAGAGAGAGAGAGAGAGAGAGAGAGAGGAGGGAGGGAGGGGGGGTTCAAAGTTAAATATTGGAAGGGTCTTTTCAATAATTGGAAATGAGCACTAGCTGCAACCTGAATTATTGATACAAATACACAAAATATAAAAATAAAAGTACCAGGAGGCAACAATAAGCCCATGACATGCCCATGCCATGCCCCATAACACAATCAAAAAACGATATTTATTTAAATAAAATTCTCAAAAAGAGACTTTAGATAATATTATTTTAAAACAGAGATGTACAACAGAGATGAAGTGCCCCTTGGGACTAACAGATGTCTAACCTCGTAGATGGCGAAGCCGATGGTCTCCATGTCCTTGCCCTCCTTGCGTTTCTTCCGCCGGTCCTTCTGCATCAGGGCGACCAGGAAGCTGCAGTCCGACTGGCCGGTGGTGTCCGGGTGCTGCAAGGCGATCTTAAACTGGGGGTTGATCCAGAAGGTTGCTGGGTGGGGAGGACACGTGAAAAGCGTGTAAATGAATACCTCTTTTCTAGTCTAGCTTTTCTCAGACTATTCTACCTTTAGTCTAACTTAGTGCTGAAACTTTTCTTAAGATTTATCTTTTGGTTTGTTTCTTTTGGGCCTTATTGAAACCATTGACTTTAACTCATTTACTACACCAGACCAGGGACGGACTGTGACTAAAATTCAGCCCTGGCATCTTGACCAGACCTTCCCCCACAAGCGTTTAATACCACAACTTTTACAGACAACATAAATGATAACTACACAACTACACAATTCATAAATTGTATAAGTTAGCGTACAGTTCTCACCACCAACAAGCGGAGTATGAACATGATTAGTGCCAGAACTTTGGCTAGTTAGCAAATGAATGGTAAATAAGCATATTGATCTGAGAATTGGACAAACAAGTTGTATTTGATTGCTCAATATGCAGTAGGCTTGCCACCAGCCCCCCCCCCCCCCCCCAGCCCCCTAGCTTACCAGCCCACCGGGCAAATGCCCCAGACGAGATATGACTAGAGTCATTATTTTGCACCGAGGAGGTCCTTGTTTTGACACTAGAGGGCACTGTTCACTAAACTATTGGGGCAGAGGTTCTGAATTGGCATCACTAACATCTGCTTCCTGGATGGCATTGAGATCTTATTGAGAGAGAGAAGACAGCTCCCATTCACTACTGTTCTAAACACTCCCTGAAGCAGCCTTCATTCAAAAGTAAACAATCCATCTTGACATGGGATAATCGAAACTGGACAATTTACTTTTCAAGCATCTTTTGAGACGGATTGGATCGACTTGCTGGCAGGAAAGGATGAATAAATAAATAAATAACTATGTCCTCATCAATATGTCAGAATAAATAAGATCTGAGAGCATGCAATTTTGCCTAGCTACACATCCAGTCATCAACAATGTGTCTCAGAGATCCACATGGGTGAGGGTCATTCGACCCCGTCTTGTACACCAGGGGTTTTCAAAGTGGGTGACGGGGCAGTCTGGGGTGCCGCGACGGCAGTCCAGGGGTGCCGCGAGATCATTTGATAATATTTGGAATTTATTTGGACACTTGAAAAAATATTTAGTATTATTTTAAACTTGAAGTACACAGTTATTTTCAGTAAGTTCTAACCAAAAACAGTTTGGGAACCCCTGGTGTACACGCATGCAGTTCCATGCGTTACCTGGGAAGTTCCTGCAGCCTCCGGCGGTGCTGCCTCTCCTCCACTCCCCCTGGTAGAGCGAGGAGCTCCACTTCTTCAGCTGGTTGTTCTGCAGGGCGTCCGCCGTCAGGTTGCAGATCTCCAGGCGACTGAACTCCCGCAGGAAGTCACTGAACGACATCCTGAGACACCAGGGGAGAGATAATGTTTGTCATTTTGTTACACATTGGTAGAGGCCTTGTATAAGCCCTTTGGGCCTCCTCCTGGCACTTTTCTTTTTATATTTTTAGTTTTGTGCTAAAATAATAATAATACATTTTAGCAAAAAAAAGAAAAAAAAAACACATTTAATCAAATCAAATCAAGGATAATCAATAGGCGAGGACAGGGTAATTGATGTGGCCCAAAAAAGAAATCACACCATAAAACATATCACTCAGAAACATAACCGTTTCCTTACTAGACATTTTCAGAACTATTTGGGAATCTATTTCAGAAAGTAAGCTTACTATAAATTCCACATTCCGTTATTGACAGACACAATATACACTCACCAAAACTCTCCATCCTCACTTCGATTGTGTAGTCGGCTTCGCACGGAGCGATCCACACTATCCCACTCCCTGGAGCTGTGGCATTCACAAAGAAAAAGGCTCAGTTGTTCAAAAACAAACTATTGTATGATGATACATTACAACAAAACATTTATTGTCAGTAAAGTGACGGGCTATAGACAACATCCAAGAGGTCCAGAACGTCCTGAATGTCCCCTCACTATTGTGGAAACTATTGTCTGGTCTATTTATTTATGACAGCAGACATGTATACAGTACAGTATGTAGTTCTGTTTATCCCACAACTTGGTGTCTGCAGATACACGATGGTTCCCCACATGCTTCTCACTACGCTACTCTATTAGTGTAGTCACTGCACTTCTGCCTGCACACACTTTCATCTCTTCAGTCAGAGCAATGTCCTTTCAATAATTGAAGCACATCGGGTACATCTTTATAGGCTTTTAATGAAAAGTTATAAAGTTGGGGGTGGTGACAGATTGCCTCACACAACCTCTCCTAAAAGGGAGAATCCATGTTTCTGTTCTAGCCAGCCCAGCACACTCAGCATACACAAGGTAGAGCTGGTTCTCAGTGTGTGGTCCGGGGCCCACCAGGGGTCCCAATGTGCCAATCTGAAACTCTGAGAGCCCAAATGGACCCGTTCAGAGTTAAATTGAATTAACACTGAGTGAAATTAACACTTTTACAGTGTATATTGGGGTCCCAGAGATTGTACACTCTCAGAGTTACTACCACAACATATGAGCTTACTTGTCACTCCAGGCACCGGTCCATTCCACCTCTCCCCACGGGTTTCTGATGCGGACCAGCTTGGTCAGGTTTCCTCTGTATACCACCTAAAGAAGAAGTCAGGCCAACGATCATGAGAGAGTAAAGGTGGTTGCACACTGCTGCGTTTTTCGGGCCGAATATCGGGGTGAATTTCGGAGCGCGTGAATAAAAAAATCACACCCGTGTGAAGTGGAGCTGTGTGTGTGTGTGTGTGTGTGTGTGTGTGTGTGTGTGTGTGTGTGTGTGTGTGTGTGTGTGTGTGTGTGTGTGGATCATGTGTACCGATTTTTGTGACATTTGAAGAAAATATGTAGGAAAAGGAGCAAAAAGTGTGTTTTTCAAGATGGCGGAAAATCTATCATGGCGCAAATGGGCGTGGCCTATATGGGGAGATGCGTCATGACCCAAGGAATCCAGGGAAAAAATATTTTTAATTTTCCGACCTACGGTTCAAGAGTTACAGGCCAAAACGTAAAGTGGGGTGTTATGGCGCCACCATGCGGCCAAATGACACAATTATTTTTTATTTAATCCTTGAAATCATTATGAACCTCCTCTCCAAGTCTTGAAACTCTAGCCCCTATGGTTTGCGAGAGACAAATAATTGAATATGAGTTTTTGCGATTCCCATTATAAGTCAATGGGGAAAATTAATTCACTAATAAATTAATATCAATTAAACTATTGAACCTTTCTCTTAGCAAGTTACTAGCCCACGATTCCCGAGTAAGCCTGTCGATTTGACATATGGCGCGAGTGTGTGGTGGCAAAACTGTGGGACTAGTAGCGTGCCGAAGTTTAGGACGTTCAGGCTACATACACACAGACAGACAGACAGACCCACACGGCCACGTATAGGGAGCCTGTGCTTCACACAGCTCCAAAAATCAACCTCACGTTATGTCAGTCACGTTTGCACACTGCCGCCCGTTTCGCGCACCACTCGGTCCCTTGCTCTCTCTATCTCTCTCTCTCTCCTTGCCCTGAAAAAGGCATTTCGCAACGAAAAACGCAGCAGTGTGCAACCAGCTTTACTCTAGTGGCTTCCTTCGCAAATCTTTGAATATATGTATTTTCAAAGCGAACGTTTGTAACTCAAATTTTGCTTCTGGGTGGTCCCTGGAACTAAATGTTTTGAGATGGGTGTCCGTGGCCAAATAAATATAATTTTACATGTAAAGGTTTGAGAACCACTGACATAGTAGTCTCTCAAGAACAGACTAACTGAGCTCCATTTAAGTGAAAAGGAGCTTTTCTTTGACGATGGCTGGCCAGATTGCTGACATAGAAACATAGGGTTTTTCAAAAAACCTTAGAAGGATTCAAAAGACACTTATAGAATTGAGTAAAAATTCGAATTTTCACGATTTTTCAAAAATAGCAGATCTACAGGCTCGCAGCGCGGCACTCGGTGCCGCGCTGTGAGCTTGTATATCTGCCATTTTTCAATAGTTAAAGCATAAAATAATGATACACAATAATGTACCCGTTCTAAATGGGTTAAAATACAGAAATTACAAAACCAATGCATACTGTATATAAAAACAGATTAACTTGTTATTGTAGCAGTGTTGTCATCCAATCAATAATGCTTGTGCCATCGCCTCACCTCATCCACCCCGGTCACCGAGTAGGCGTGTCCTTTCACCAGCTTCTTGAAGGTGACTGCTTCCATGTCTCGGGTGCTGGTGATCTGAGTGGGACAGAGAGAACGCCCAGTGTTAGACAGATCCATCTAAAAAAAGATATATATAGTCCTATATATACAGGGTAAAAAAGCAGAACCCTCGCTAAAAACCCCAGGGCAAAAATCCACTCGTCCGAGACAGTTTGCCCTCCTGGCCCCCAAGCTGTGGAATAAACTCCCTGTCGCACTTGACTTAGAACAACGGACTCGCTCGCTAGCTTTCGCCGTGGACTGAAGACTCACCTTTTCAGACTCCACCTAAACCCTTAGCACTACTGGAAAAATCAATGACCATACATGAAGCTAGTTAGCATTTGTTTTTAGGTTTTTTTTAGAAACCTTTTTTCTTTACGGATTATATTGTTTTTTCTAGATAGATATTCATTTGCATTTGTTATATTGCTGTTGATGTACTGACATTTAACCTTGTTTATTATTGTGATGTTTTTATCTGCTTATTGTAAGTCGCTTTGGATTAAAAGCGTCTGCTAAATGCCTAAACTGTAAACTGTAAACTGTAAACTATGTAAGGTTCTAAAAATGAACAGTGTAATTCAGGGGTGCCGTGGATGAAAACGTTATTTACAGAGGTGCCCCGAGTCAAAAAAGTTTGAAAACCCCTGGTGCACTGACATCTATGGAGCAGCCCAGCAGCGATCCCCTCTCGGTGGCTCTGGCGATGATGCTGTAGAGGTCAGAGGGAGCTTTCCTCAGCTCGTACATCTCTGTCACGCCGCCTGTGAAGTCTTCAAAGCCCTCACACGTACTGCCTCCAGACAGGGCCTCATAGCAGCCATTCAACCTGAGCAATGAGCGAGAGAGACACGGAACAGTTTTAGTTTTCAGGACCCCCCCAAAATAATCAGATTTGAACTGGGGACCCCCCACCCCCTCTATCCTGACTTGGCATTGTAGGCATTACATTTAGTTTGACTCGGTTCCACAGATAAATATTTTTTGACAATTTGACCAATTTGGAATTAAAAAGGTCTTAACTCACTTAGCGCCGAGCGACTTTCGGGGCGACTAACTAATGATGGCGTTTAGTGCCGAGCGACTCGGAGCGACTTTTATATAAAAGCATTGTTTAAGCTTTTAATTTGGGTTGATAGACGGAGCGGAACGGTTAGCTTACCTTCGACTAGCATACAGATGAAAACCGTGAAAAAAAAGGATACGATTATGACGTCACCTTTAAGCCATAGCTTCCTGTTTACGTAGGCCTCTGTTAGCCGCTAGGCTCAATGCAAACCATCCGACCCTCACGTAGCTTCACTAGGTCGGATTTTGATTCGGAAACTTTCTGTGTGGCATCTATATACGTTCCGATGCCCATACCAATGGTGGTTTGAGACGATCAAGCACGAATTGAGCAGTATTGAGCTCAAATGGCGGCCCGCGGCCTGTCCATTGAATGTCAATGGAGAGCATGTCATTGTACCATCCTGTTATGTCATGAACCTTGTTTTTTATTCTGACTTAACATGGGACCATGGAAAGTCTATGAGCTATGGCTCACTCTAGTGGTCATCTTGTGGCATCTGCAGGCACGTGTACCTGTTTATGTAATGTGATTTTGGGGATTCAATATAGCTATTTCCTGGCGTTATAAGCGCAGATTCATATTGAAATCTGTCTCGCTCGGCGCTAAGTGAGTTAAAAGTCATTACATTCTCAGTTTAGAATTTGTGAATGCATGGGCTTTCAGGCCTCTGGACAGCACCGCAACAGGAATGTTGTGATTATGTGGTTGATGAAGTGGTTACGAGGTCACTTACGGCTCGCCCAACATGAAGACATGATGTTACACGATGTCTTCCCTTAAATAGTAACTTATATCTTACCCATACCCATGACGGGGTCAGGCATCAAGCTGCCTTAAGGTGAATTAATATTTCATCCTATGACAAGAGTAACATCCTTTCAACAGAAAATATGACGTTTTCGTCGAGGCGGCTGGATGCTTAAAGGCCTTCGCATCACAGTGACTGTCCACAGGCATTTAAAACAAACACGTACAAACCACAACATGTTCAAACCATGAAACCTCTGCCTACGTTCTGTACAAGGCTACCGTATATGAACATGACTACACACGCTGATAGAGAGCTAGTTAAACAACTCATAAAACACCCTCCCCGGGGCAGGATGTATATATTCCGCTCCAACTGTGTTCAGAGTTCCCTCCCCTGCCTCGTCAAGGGCGTTCAGTATTTGATCGAGTTTGTCGAGACGAGATCTGTCGTCTTTTGCGAAGTCAGTATTATTTGATCTCGGTCAGTGTTTGTTTGTCTTTTAGCTGAATTGACGTACTCCATTCATCAATTCCCCCATTAACAACACCACTAAGCATATTAGATTAACAAGCAGCATGAGAAGATATTATCCAAAATATGATGCTTGGAATACAATTGTATAATATTAAACAAATCCTGAATATGATCCAGTCAAAGGCCTCTGTCTTTTACGTTTTGAAACGGCTGCCATGGCCTCTACACAGTAAAATCCTCTGTGGCACAAAACATTTTCAGATGGGGGTCCATGAGTAAATATGTGTGAATTTGGGGGTCTTTGACTTTGAGAACCACTGCTGTAGAGCAGTGGTTCTGAACCTGTGGGTTAGGAACCCCAGGGGAGTCCCCAAATTATTTTGGGGGGTCCCCAGATGATTTAATGTGCAACATTGTTTTCTCACTCAACAGTAAACAAACCGACGTACAGTTTAAGTGTGTAGAGGGTATCCGCACATTTCTAAAGTGACAATTTAAGGACTTTTTAATACCTCCAAAATGCCAACTTAAACATTGGCCAAATTGTCAAATATTAGAGGCAGAAACGATGAAAATTGCAGATCTACATGCTCACAACGCCTGTGAGCATGTAGATCTGCTATTCTCACAAAAGAACTGTGTTATACAAAATGTAATGCCTCAACTCTTAGTGCTCGTAGGGTGGGTGGTTCCCTAGTTAAAGTATGATTATTTTGGGGGTCGCGGCCTGAAAAGGTTGAGATCCACTGCTGTAGAGCCAGGCGGTGGTGACATGGTTCTTACTTGGCGTAGGCCTTCTCCAGCAGAGCGCTCCAGAACTCTCCTCCCTCTGCAGAGTGGACAAACAGCAGCTTCCCGTCCTTCACTGGAAGTCTGTCGTCGATCACCACCTCCACCCACTCACCAAACTGCCAGAACTGAAAGACACAAGACGGCACACATATTAGTATATTACTAGTAAGACGCCTCAGGGCGAAAAGCGACCTCGCCCTTTCTAACCTATAGACCCTAGGGGGTCCGCGGAGGTACTGCAGGGGGTCCGCAAAATTATTGCTTAAAAAAAAAAAGATTTCAAAAAATGTTATATTTTTTATTTTTTTCACATTTATGTTAAAAAAATGAATCATGATTCTATCCATTTTGAATAGCTTGAATACATGATTACTATGCAATTGACAGATAGTTGATATTATTGACATTGGTTCTCAGTTAATAAGTAGTATGTTTAGAAATGGTAGTGGTACGGCCCACCCTGCTCGCTGTAACTTGTACATGTTTAAAATAAAAAAATATGTCGTAGCCCCGACCCCCCCACCCTACGAGGTGGTAGGGGGTCCCTGCTCCATCTCCCCATCAGTTCGGGGGTCCCCGGCCTGAAAACATTGAAGACCCCTGCTATAGACTATACATGTTAGTCTAACCAGTGTGGCTGGTTCTACAGACAGGGATCTCCATATATGGGCATAAAAGGGATTTTATGTGGCCGATGTGGCCTCCATATATGGGCATTCCCATATGAAGTGCTAATAGGGGACCACACTAACAGAATCCCTTTTATGCCCATATATGGAGATCCCTATCTGTAGAACCAGCCACACTGGTTAGACTGACATGTATAGTCTGACAGGTGTATATATATATATATATATATATATATATATATATATATATATATATATATATATATATATATATATATATATATATATTAGCATTCACAGATATGGGCTTAATATTGATGACATCAGGGATGTCCATATATGGGCATAAAAGGGATTCTGTTAGTGTGGTTCCCCTGACATCACAGTGATTTTATTTAGGTAAAGGGAATTACACCAGGCACCTACAGTATATTGCCCCAAGAGAGTAGATATATCATTTAAATTCCAGAAAGCAACATTTCAATGCATGTGAGCCTGTCCCATCTAAGTTGCAGCTGTGGTTAATGAGAATACATGTTTCAACAGAGTGCGTATAATATTGTACACTCAAACTGTACATGAAAAGAAGCAACAACAGTTCACTTTCCTCAATATCGCCCCATAAAATGTTGTCCCAAAAGCCACCACCAGAGGGCAGTATTGACACACAGAAACAACAACATGCAGAGGAGAAACAAAGGGAGGAATACTTTGGAAAAGCCAAGGCATCAGGTCATCTTTTGGTCACCAAGTACAGCATTTCTTCCAACACACACAACATGCACACACAGTGCACACACAGACACGTCCTTCCACAACAGCAATATTAGCACACAACACATAAATATGCATACACGTGCAGTCATGCACACACAAACACACACATGCATGCACACGCAAACCTATTCATTCATACGCCACACATACATGACACTAGAACACGCAGAAGCACTCCCACAATGCAGCACAATAAATACCAGACCTGAACTGTTTGTTAATGGGCTTTTAGGGGAGAGAGAAAGTGTTCAATAATGCAGTGTAGTCACATTCACTCGTACTCATATGATCCGCATGGCAGAGATAGAAGCGTGGGGCTTCCGAGTTAACAATGGTGTGGAATTTAGTTATGCTGCTGTGATATGAAGGTGATATTTCTCTGTCAAGACTCTGCCTGGGGGCTGATGGAATGGACACTTGGCAATGAATGAGGCACAGCTGGGTGTCAGCGTGCGTGTGTATGCCTGCGTGCGTGCATGAATGTGTGCCTGCGTGCATGCATTTGTGCATGCGTGCATGTGCGTAGCATGGAGAGAGCTGGATGCATGGATGAATTTTACATGCCCTGCAGAGCTAAATCTGCGTTCCGTCAACCCACAGATGAGTGCAGATGAGACCATGGCACCACGACATGCACACCAAGGCTTGGCAATATCAAGTATCTGTGTTATATCGTTTTTTTTGTTTGTTTTTTATGTCACACAAAAGCATCAAAAGTAGGAGATCTGCAAGCTTCAAAAGCGGCGCAAGCCTTGTAGATCTGCTACTTTTGCCCTTTTTGAATTTGAATCCTGAAAACAGTTTTGGACATGAGGTTTCCACCCGACAGAGACAATATCAATATGATATCGATATTATATTGTTATCGTGATATACAATACAGTAAGACTAGATATCATCTGGAATTTTGGATATCGTAATACTGTGACATGGTATAAGTGTTGTCTTTTCTTGCTTTTAATCACTTAACCCCAAAAAGAAAAAGAAAATTCCATATCGCCCATACATGCAAAGACGTAAATACACAGTGTACACTGAATACACACACAGGCACAAACACGCAATCCCCCACATACTCAGTGTGTATGCACAAGCGCATACACATTCATACAAAACATTAAACAGATACAAACACACATTGGTGTGTGTGTGTGTGTGTGTGTGTGTGTGTGTGTGTGTGTGTGTGTGTGTGTGTGTGTGTGTGTGTGTGTGTGTGTGTGTGTGTAGGGCTGTCACGATATGACATTTTACATGACGATTAATTGTCACTCAAATAATTGTGATTAACGATTTAATTGTGTTTTTGTCGTTGACAATCACATTTCTGTTTGGCTTTTAGGCTTTGAAGTTGCACATGGCAGATATGACACATAACCTAAATATACAAAGAAATTACTGACATATTTGACAACTTTCTACTTAAAAAATAACATTGATAGTGGAAATAGCCGATCTACAAGCTCACAACGCGTCGCGATGCGACACGTTGTGAGCTTGTAGATCTGCTATTTCCACCATTTCTGAAAATGATTGTAAATGTATGAACAATTTTCAACATTCACGATTATGACGATTATGACAAAATATTTGCGATTATGTCAAATATTTGCGATTATGTCAAATATTTGCGATTAGACGATTGTGTAATAATTGTGACAGCCCTAGACACAATGCTCCCAACTTCTGACACGCAGGTAGAGTATGTAACGCCAAACGCACTCAACAGACAACGCCCACCCACCCACACACACCAGGGAGGGACTGTACCGCTGTGAGAGTTTGCCACAATCTGTGTCACGACTTGCCAAGTTTTACTCCGCAACAAATGCTCAGGAGACACCCCGCACCCCCCACCCCTTCCCCTAAAAGGAGTCTCCAACCGATTCGATTGGCTTCTACAGAATATGCCAAGGTCTGCAGGCGTGTATCTATTCCACGGCCAAATACATCATTTTGGGAACACGCAGAAAACTGTTAAGGATTTAGAAGACATTTGTAGAACCGGCCTTTATCAGTGGTCTCAAACTTTGTCATGTCAAGGTAGCTTCGTAAACCAGTCTCTCCTCTTACAGGGCAGATCAGAATGCAGGAGGAGGAGGCTGGTTTATGAGGCTGATGTCAAGGACCCCCCATCTCAAAATATTTTGTTCCACAGACCCCCAGAAGCAAAGAAATTAGTTAAAAATGTTCACTCTGAATTTGGGTCTCGCCAAAATGCTAGATGCAGAATAGATACACGCGGTCTGTTGCGGCAAGCTGACGTCTGTCACATTAGAGAGAGACGGGGAGTTATTCATTTTGGTTGGTGTTCCCCGCTGTGCAGAACGACGGGCGCCTTTTCTTTTGTAATGTGCTTCATAATAATGCAGTGCTTTCATGCACACAGTGCGCACACGCACACGCACACACACACACACACACACACACACACACACACACACACACACACACACACACACACACACACACACACACACACACACACACACACACACACACACACACACACAGTCTTACTCACTCACTTGCTTTCTTTCTTTTTTCTCTTTCTCCACTTCTTAACTGGATTAAGCCCTATGCCAGCAGGGCTCATAATTTCATTTTGGGATGAGTCATCCAGGTCTCAGCACCGCAGGGTGTGTGTGTGTGTGTGTGTGTGTGTGTGTGTGTGTGTGTGGTAACACAAAACAGCAGCAGTTTATATACTGTCTGTAAAAAGCCAGCATGAAGGGCTAGGTTTAATAACACATGCACGCAATTATAAGGCTGTCACGATTATGACATCTATTTGACGATTAATTGTCCCACAAATTAATTGTGATTTAAGATTCAATAGATTTTTTTTGCTGGCATTAAAAAGAATACATTTCCGTTTGGCTTTTAGGCTTTGAAGTTGAGAACTGGTTGGAATAACGTGTTCGTTCCTTCCTTCCACCTTCCTTCCCATCTCCAAACCGGGGAAATCCCCGCTGTCAGGTGAAAAGAAGCAACTTGGACTCCTCATGCATAGAAGGAAACATGAGGTCAGTCTGCTGTCTCCCCAGGCACGGCAGAGGGAGAGCAGAGCCCAGAGCCCAGGATTACATAGGCAATTGGCACTGGGTGAAAATGGGTTACAAAATTGTGGGATAAAAATTAAGAAAAAAAAGAAAGACGCTTTGAAGTTGCACGGGGCAGATTATGACAAATAAACTAAATACACAAAGATATGACATATTTAATATCATACTAACTAAAACATAAGTAGTGGAAATAGCCGATCTACAAGCGCCAAACACGTGGTATGGCAATGCGGTTTGCGTCGCAGCGAGTTTTGGGCTTGCAGTGACACTATTCTTCAGGACTTAAATAAAAGGGTTAATCACTGTCTGTTCCAGTGGAGTCTCGGAGGACTTTACAGGCCCACAATTAACAAAGAAAACACAACACATCCTTCCAGGATGGACCCAAGTGGGGCTGCTACAGTATATCGTCACTGTCGGGCAGAAACCTCATATCCAAGTTTCACATTTGTAGGTTTTTCCGTAAAGTAAAGCCCTGCTTCATCGCACAAGGCTGTCGCACAAGACTAGTGAAAACAGCAGATCTACAAGCACACAACGCCTCGCGGTGCGAGGCGTTGTGTGCTTGTAGATCAGCTATTTTCACTAGTTTAAATCATTTTTAAAACGATAAATACAAAACGAACGGTTTTGGACATACAAGTTTCCACCCGACAACGACGATGTACACGCAGGAAAAACAGTCACTGTCCATTTCCACTATGGGTACATACTGTACATACACCAGGCATGGATGAATTTTGCATGCATGCAATTATGCGTTGGTCATTTACTTCCCCAGTGCTTACAGCACACACAGAACAGCATAACTGGAAACAATCGGTGCGTTTGTTTCTGGCCAAGTACTCTGCTGTCTCTTGGCCAATTTCCTGTCTCTGTAACTGAATAACCAGCTCCAGCAGTCAGATAGGGCAAATGCGGGAACTGTTGTGTGTGTGCGCGTGCGTTCGTGTGTGCGTGCGTGCGTGCGTACAGTACGTGCGCGCGTTTAAGGACACACAGACCATGCAATAGTTGTTGTGTGTGCCAGTTACTTACTGTACACACAAACGCTGTGTGATATGCAATATGTGTGTGTACATTACCATTCAGTATAGAATGTCTAATGGCCTTGTATTTACATCCTTTTGTCCGGTATATATGCTGACAGCTACAGTGTCTGCAGTATTAGCCAGCCAGAAAATGTGCCTGTTTCTGATACACACAGGCTGAGCAGGAGCCCTCCCTGACTGACTGAGCAATCAGGCTGAGCTAACTGACCCTGTATGACCTGTGTGTGTGTATGTGTGTGTGTGTGTGTCTCTCTCTCCCTCACATGGGCCAGATGGTTGCCGACCGCAGGCATGATGAACGCTAGCATGCTCTTTTAACATCTAAACACACTGCTAGCGTTCCTGTGGTTGATGTGAAGCAATGCAAAGACACTCAGTCTCCAGGCAACTCTCTAGCAATCTGCGATTGTTTGCTTGTTGCTATTTGTGCAACACAAAACACAAGTGAAAGTGCGTTTCCTTATGTGCCTCTGTTGCGTCCCGCTCTTCCCCCTTCTCTCTTGCCTTACTCAGTGTGTTTTTACCTCATCCCACCCCTCCACTAACCCACCCACCCACACCCACCCCCCTCTCTTCTACCGTTGGCATCTTTTTGGCTTGGCGCTCGCTTCATTAAATGGGGCAGCTGGCAGGAATCAAGTGCTCTGGGACAAAAGCCATGCTGAGATCAGAGAGAAGAGTGGAAGGAAGAGACAGTGAGCTCAGCAACATCACAGCACGCCTGGCTCTGCAGCGCACGCACACACACACACACACACACACACACACACACACACACACGCACACACACACACACCAGACTCAGAGGATGGAGGGTATATGCCTAATTTATGCTCCGTTGTATGAAGTGTCGTGTGCCCGATTAGATCATCATAGTGCAGGTTTTTTCTCTATGATTAATCAATCATAGAACAAAAACCTGTATCTATTTTGCGATCAAAAGCTTTATGCATCATTCTTAATAAGTACTTTAAGTTCCCAAATACACTACATTCACGTCAGTTTTATTTGTATTTTTCTAGCAATCTCTATTGGGCTTTGCTCATTAGATGCTATTAATTAGGTCCTATTAGATACGGTATTGTGAGTTTGAAATGGCTTCTTTATATTGAGACACAAGAACCATGAATAATATTCAGTTGGCTGCAATATGGGAACAGGCCAAAATGTGTGTCACTGCCACAGGCTGGTCACAGCTGTGTGTGTGTGTGTGTGTGTGTGTGTGTGTGTGTGTGTGTGTGTGTGTGTGTGTGTGTGTGTGTGTGTGTGTGTAATTATGTCTGCGGGAAAATGTCTGTGATTTGTGTCTTTTGTGTTTAAGGGCATAAAGTCTGTATAATATACATGTGTGGGTGCCAATGTGTGCAATTAGTGGCTTTGGCATGTGTAATGCGTGGATTTGATTGAGTGTGTATGTGGTGTGTGTGGGGGGTTGGTCTTGTGTACAAAGCAAAGTTTAGTTGATAAGGTCCAGTAGTCTACCATAGTAGGCTATGGCAGAGATCATAGAAACAGAGTAAAGAGAAGAGATTTAAAGCAATGGGAATCTCCATACAATCTCTATACAAACCGTTTACTTCAGTGTGTGCCGTCTGACAGGCAAGACCTGTTCTATCAGTACTAAACCTACATCTTATTGACAGAAGTTTGTTTAGATTGGTTTGGCGGCAATCTGGGAACCACATCATCAAAGAAAGGGCGACGCCCACTCGGCCTGTCTCTCTTCCTTTGAAGCGTAGCGACTCTGAGGCTGTTAGTTTGGCGGTGACTCAAATCTACCTTTTGAATCCTTCCTAAATAACTCCTGGTGAGCCTTTATTGACTCGTTCAGAGTGATTTGTGTTCTATGGTCATATTGCTGTGGAACAATGCCAGTGGGAGAGATGACTTAAAGGAAAAGAAAAGCGAAAGAAAAGCTGCTTGCAGCCGGGCAGCGGTCCTGCGATTCAGATCCCCAAACCAGTCAGGAGTCTGGGCAGGTAAAGATGATCATGAATGTATCGGCGAGTAGTATTAAGTCACTTAACCACATAAACCATAGTGTCCCTATTCTCGCATGGCCAGACTGTTGCCTCCAACAATGTACAAAGACTTCCACTCATACAGTCTGGAGCAACGAAAGCTCAGTTGATGATTAAGCCGTTGTATGAAGTGTCACGCAAATGTATCCCAATATCAAAATCATCTAAGCGTATATGGCTTGCTGCTTAGCAGAAATGGAAATTAAAATATTTAAAATGTATTTTCATGAACAGAAATGACAGATGCCAGCTTCCTGCCTTGGATTTCGGTGTAGTTCCAGACTCTATATACTGTAGCATTAAGAGATTGTGCGAATAGTTGTCTGGCCACACAAGGCTATAGTGTCGCTATGCTGGGGCAAACATGAATGGATGGGGCCTTCAGTAGTATAGGTCTATAGACCAGACCCATGGGGGAATCCGCTCAGTGAAGAGTAGGGTTTAAGTGGTTTTAATCCACAATTGTGCGGCGAGACTGTGGTTTGTAATGGGTCAGCATCAACCTGTGAATGTGTGCACGCAGCATGGTGAAGCTGATGTGTAGAGCATCCTTCTAACTGATCCATACCAGTCCTTCATTGACAACACATTTCTGTATCGTTTTCACAATGCCTTTACAGAACCTCCTAACTCTTCGGAATTCACTGACTTTCTTAGAATAACTACACAAATCCAATAGAAATGCATATAAAAGCTGAACGCTCCTACTCCTAGGTGAAGTCACAGAAATTGTTCTGACTAACTGAGGCTAAACCTGTGAACATTCGCACTTCAAAAGATCACATTTCTTAAGGCTTGGCCTTTCTCTCTACGTCTGCTCCTGTTCAGCCATCTGTGGTGATGGCAGATCAGCTTTATTAATCATTTCCAATGAAGATGTCTGCTCCAACACATTCCTGGCACCACACAGATGGAACCAGCTAAAGCAGGGTTGAGGAGCTAACTTAATAGGCATTTAATTGGGCATCACTGTGTGATGATGTGGTCAAGAAGAGGAGCGGTCATGTTTCATCTGACATACTCATTACTCACAGAAGTATGATCATCATGTGAGCAAACACGCCTGAACACTTACTGTGACGACTGCAACGACTGTAACATAGCAATGACAATGGCAATGAAAAGGGAAAAGAAGAAAAGGAAGACCTCGAGGCGTACCCGTTGAGAAAGAAAGAAAGATAGATGCGGGATGGAAATCATGTTCTGAAGTGAAAACAGCAGCAACTGACCATGTAAAGTGGAAGCGCTGTGAAGGCCTTAAGTGCCACGAGGCACAAAGTGGATAGGTAACAGGTAACAAATTTACATCTATAAATCTCCCCCCATGAGAACCCTTATGGAAAGCAGAGCCTACTGGTCCTGCTGGGGAGCAAACAAAGCGCTTACAACATTCAGTGGCACCGAACAGCCAGAGAAAGTACAATGAATCAGGCGCGCTTAAATAGGCCGCCAATTTGTTCAGCAGGTTGACACGTCACATACAATACATCAGCCACACGGTGCTACACACGCATTTAAACCTCTCGAGTGTATCTGCCTGAACTATAGCTTGCAGGCTACGCATCATTAGTGCGTGCGTGTGTGATTTGGTGCGTGCGCTGGGAGTGTTTTGAGGCCACAAACAAATCTTGCCACCAGGGTGGACCCGTGGACCCTGCTCTTCATGAAAACACGATGGATGAAGTGTTAACCTGGACGTGGACACACCTGGTTTGCTTACCCTTCGGGTAAAAGTAGTCGTTGTGCCATCAGCGTAGCTCTGACAGGATCCAAGTGGAGAAGAATAGCTGGACACTCACCTGGAAGTGAAAGATGCCGGCGTATCCATGGGCGAAGGTCTGTCCGTGAGGCACAACGCGATGGAGGAGGGTGTCGTTTAAGGTCAACGAGGCGATGGCCGCCAGGAGCCAGCAGTCCCCTGTGTCACCACCACACACAAGCAAAGACACACATGTACAGTTATTACCTTAGATCAGTTGTTTTCAACCAGTGGTTCTTGTGGGGGTTCCAGGTAGTCCCCAGCTAAGTGGAGGGTTGGCAACCAAATGGGCCTTTAAAGCTATACTGTGTAAGTTGCTCAACTAGTGGTCAGTAGCGTCCGCGTCTTTCGGCCGTTTTTCGCCGCGGACCGGGCCTCACACCCCCGCGTCACCCCCGCGTCTGCCTCCACCTCGCCGAGATCTATCTTTAGAGGGGTCCCTGGTTCCTGTGCGTTCAGGCATTCCGGAGAAACGGAGTGTTTCACCCGAGTATAGATAGAGACACACGGGCGCCTACAAATATGGCCGCCCTATTGTGATAGCTAGCGACCCCACTTCAAGATGCGCTGTGATTGGCCGGCAGTGTATAACCCTCGCTGTGATTGGCCGATAGTGTATGATGACGTAATTTTTGCGCGAAAACCGGACCCCGGTCAGGATCATAGAAAACATATAAAGAGAAGGCTTCAGAAGCTGAAAATAACGGAGTGGGTGTTCTAAAACTTTAGCGATTTAAGAGTTAGGACAATTTTAAGATTTGTTTTATAAAAAAAGTTACATGGTACAACTTTAACTCTTGAGAATGTAAAATGAAAACACCATTTGGAGATCAATTATTGTTAAACATCTGCATTACCCAATTGAAAAAAAGGTCTACACAATTAGAGAATGTAGAAGAATTGTTATTTTGATCAACGTTATCTCTCCAAAATCAATACAGCATGGAATTGAGGACAAAATCTTCTATGTTTTGGGTCTGAGGGGCTACATCTCATCAAATGTTGGTCCGTGGCTCAAATGCCAAATAAATAATGGACCTTGATAAGAAAAGGGTTGAAAACTACTGCCTTAGAATGCAAATTTCTCACATTTCCAAGCCCTGCCCCTGACAACTTTGACTGAAGTTAAACAATGACATTAGGTTGTTTATGTAAAGCAGATATTCTAATTGCTAATCTGTTATAATCTCCTATATAAAAACATCTCAAATCTCTCCTCTTCCCAAATGTCCCGCAGATTCCCGGATTATTCCTCAACCAAACCCCATCCCATCCCACACCCCCTCCTGTGTTTCAGCAACAGTACTGTATAAACATTCCCGACCGTTTCTAAGTAATTCCTCAGCACCAGTCGGAGCAGGTCAAATGATTATTCTGAACTTCTAATTGATTTCAAGTCAACATGACAGAGCACTTAAGCCCAGCAGGAGAGAGACTTGTAAAAGCTGACATACCAAAGTAAAGCCTCCGTAAAGAGAAGGGTCAAGTACTGTCTCAACAAACATGGTATTAACTCTGTAGGGAACAGGAGGGGCAGCCATTCAGAGCACTGGACCTCCAAACTAGACATGTGGCAGTAGCCATATAGGCAGGGACGTGCTGGGCCCCTGATTCAGCCCGGGAAAAAGAGTTGTAGAGGCCCTCATTGCGCGCTATAGAGAGAGATCTCTCTCTATAGCGCTGCTGCTACTCAAAGATTTGCCATTTCAGATCATGACAAGTGACAAGCCAGTGGGCCAATTACATGAGTTACATTTCGTCGTTGTCGGGTGGAAACCTTGTATGTCCAAAACTGTTTGTTTTTTATTTATCATTTAAAAAAGTATTTAAACTAGTGAAAACAGCCGATCTACGCGTTGTGTGCTTGTATTGTAGATCTGCTGTTTTCACTACTTTTGTGCAACGGCCTTGTATGATGATACAAGGTTTCTGCCCGACAGTGACGATTTACTTTGTTGGCCGCCCAGTCCCCAAAATGGAACAAAGGCAGACATTTTATTATAATTTTTTTCCTAATGGCCGGCATGGACCGGCCGGGAATGAACCGGCCGTTCGGGAGTTGTCACGCTTTTCCCAATACATTCATATTTTAATTGCATTAGGGCTGGGCAAAAAAAACGTAAACGGCCCCTTCACACATTAGAAAGAGAATATCAGTCACCAGAACCAGGGACGTGTTTTTTCAATTAATCTAACATGGTTATATATAGCAATACAATACTACTACTACTACTATTGCTATACTATAGCAATTCTTATTATAGGAATATAGAGCTATTTAACACCTGTTTTAACAAAACATATTACAGCGCCTTTAAACCATACGTGGATGAAAAGTTAAGGACAACCATAGTCTAAGCCGAGTTTTAGCAATCTGGCCCTGTCCCTGCGTTTCAGCAAAACTCCGTTCTTGTTTGGAGGAAGCAAGGAACAAGACAACTATTCCAAATTTGTTTTACTGTTTTCTTTTGGCATTCCAATCCCACGACCATAATAGACAGCGAACCTCTTCAATTATTTTTAAGCATCCTGCGCGATAGAATCACATTTACACTGCATCTAAAGACTCCACCTTTTGCACAAAAATCGTGCATTTTTACCCCAATGTTCCTAGCAGCTTCTCCTGAAGCTATTGTATTTGCACGATGCACACTTTGTAGAAAAGTAATGTGTGGGTTTAGTATGCAAATCTTTCCCCAGAGGTACTGCCACGCAATTTTCGTCAGCAAAGTATCAGGTTACAGGGACCGAGAGAGAGAGACAGAGAGAGAGAGAGAGAGAGAGATGAGGGGAGGGAGGAGGGGGGAGCAGCTAGCTAACAGCGTGCAGCAACGGACGCGAGCGAGCGAGAGAAAGAGAGAGAGAGGAGGGGAGAGGGGAGCTGCTAACAGCGTGCCGTGGAGGGACGCGACAGAGAGAAGAGAGAGAGAAATGAGGGGAGGGGATGGAGCAGCTAAGCGTTAACACAGCAGACCTCTCTATGAGCAGTACAATATCTAGAACAATATCTTCATTGTTGGTGTCAAAACATGAGGAACACATGCGTTCAGGTACGTCCCCGAACACAGACCAACAAAAGTAACAAGTAAAAGTACTCCAGCCCAGCCTTCTTCACAATGATCAAAGAAAAAGTCGCCAATTCAACAAGTAAAAGTACTCCAGCCTTCTTCACAATGATCAATGGACAATGATCGCCAGCAATAAGGATTGGAAGAAGTGTTGTTTTCTACAGTCACAGCTGCCGTTGGATCCACTTTCATGAAGCAATGTTTTGGTGTGTTGACTCAAAGCCGTGAAAAGGAAACATGTCAGACAGACGCAAGGTTTATATGCTGTTGCACACGCACGCGTGCGTGCACACACAGCGCGTATGGTACGAGTCCATTTGGTACCAGAGTGAAGTTTTTCGCGGAATAGGACTGCACCATGCTAAAAAGTAAAAGATATCCCTGCCGTCTCTCTCTCTCTCCCTGTCTCTCTCTGTCGATGTCAAGCTGTGTTTGTGTGTGTGTGTGTGTGTGTGTGTGTGTGTGTGTGTGTGTGTGTGCGTGCGTGCGTGTGCGTGCGAACGTACTGGGCTGTTACACCGCAAATGTTGACCTATAGAATCTGGTGACAATGATTGCGTTCACTGCATATAATATAAACAGACGTTAATAAAGTATTGGTGAGGCGATGACGTGGTGTAGGCCTATACTGTTCTCTCCAACCCCCCTCCTCCCTCCCATCCTCCCTCCATCCTCCCCCCATCGGTAAAAAAAAAAAATGTGTAGGAAAGATTTGAGTGACTGTGAAAGAACTTTCTCCCAATGTAAGATTAAGACATCATACTTTATATAAACCCTATTATATTAAGCCTAAACGGTTCTGCCGCTGTGTAGAACTGTTTTTAACAGTTTTTTACTTTAAAAGTAGGACCCCCAAAGGAGGACCATACAGATGTATTTAGATGTATTTCCTTTTGATTTTAAATCACATTTCATTTGTACATTTCCTTCATAAATACAGGGAAATACATATACATTTCACCCCTTTAAGACAGTTTTTCAGTTGCTTGATTCAGATTTAGATATTTGATATTAATTGTATTAGACACACCCCTTACAACACATTGTTACTTCAAACAACTTCACACTTTGGAAACAAATGCCTATTTAACATTGATGGCAACAACATTGGTTACCTGTCCACTGGACCTGTATTCGTCTGCATGGATTACATTGCATATATATATATATACAGTGTGTATATATATACATTTGTTTAAATCTCTGTGGCAAAAAATAGCGGTCGACAGAGATCTCCATATATGGACAAATCAATTTGATTGCTGGTATACGGCGAGGGCCCCCGGAGGGGGCCCGAGCTCTAGATTTGAGGGCCCCCGAAGGGGGCCCGAAATTCTAGTAGTCAGTAAACAGAGAAAACAGGAAAGACAGGGGAGAGAGAGAGAAGAACAGGGTGACATGCAGCAATGAGCCTCGGGTCAGATTCGAACCCAGGCCAACTGTAGGAAGGACTTTAGCCATAATGATGTTGTGTGAACTCTTACTAGGTGACCCACAGGGGCACCCCAATGTGTTTCATTGTTTTACTTTATAAATGATACAATAAGCCTAGTTGTAACGCCTACAGTAAATAATATTACAATAACATTATTCTACTGACAGGCCAATAAATAGTTACATTTTGCAATTATGTGTAGGCCTACATCTTGGAACAGTAGGCCTACATCTACACTGCTCTACAAAGCGTATGGTGTATATGACCGCAAACAGTTTTAGATTATATAACGCCCTCAGCACTCGGCTCAACATTTAACTTGTGCAATGTGTGCATTCTACGCAAGCAAATTTGACTTGCTAATCAAACCCTGAACGTCTTTATACATAATTCAGCTCGTCTTGTCTAAAATAGCCCATGATGAACACAAGGTGTCCAGATTGACGAGCTCAAACGAGCCCTAACTAACACAGAAGCAGAACATGGCATTAAAAAAGTGGCAACTCAGTTGAAATAGGCTTTGAGAGCAACAACAAAGAGCATCACAAAGCACTTCCAAGTTAGCTACAGTACTTGGCTCAAGATGATGTTTTGGGGATATCGTTATGTAATGCGGCCCCTCCCCCCCATCTCTCTCTCGGAGAGGAGGAGACAAGTGTTTCACTCTGAGGAGGATACTTCCTTTGCCAGTGTGTGTATGTGTTCTTGTGCACGTTAGTGTGTGTGTGTGTGTGTGTGTGTGTGTGTGTGTGTGTGTGTGTGTGTGTGTGTGTGTGCACATGCTCTGCTGCTGTGTGCCGCTCGCGTTTTCCAGCTTGTGTTGTTTACAGATGTGAGGCAGCGCAAACGGGGGACATGAATTATGCATGGCACTGTGTGGTGGTGTTTAGAGGGAAAGCATGTTAGCAGGAGAGAACGGTGCTATCAATCATTTCTGCCGAGGGCAGTCTCACTCTCTGCCATCACCTCCTCCTTCCCTCTCACTCCCGTCTCCGCAGGGTTGTTAGGGTTACTTTTAAAAAGGAATCCCCTACAGTTACAAGTTACTTGCAAAGAAAATGTAGTCAGTAACGTAATCTGATTATCACAATTTAAAAAGTAACTACTAGTTACTTTCAGTTACTTTTGGATTACTTTTTAGCAAAACTCTCTTTAATTAAATAAAACAAGTTTTACCATTGATAACTAGACAATGATATTGAGCCTATGAAATTAGGAAAAGGACAACAGAAATGTACTTAAACAAAGTGGCAGTACTTTAAGATGATTTGACTTGATTATTTTATTGTTTGGCGTTATAACTTATTTGTAAAATTGATGAGGGCAAGGGGAGAATGTAATCCAGCATGTAACCCCCATCATTCAGATCCGTTACTGTAATCCAGATTACACATTTCAAAATGTAACCAGAGACTTTACAAGTTACCTGTTTTTTGTAATCTGATTACGTAATCCCGTTACATGTAATCCGTTACTTAACAACCCTAAGCCTCGCCTTCAGCCTGCGTCTCATGGTTCAGGCCCCCCGTTTGACTCGGATCTTGGCTTTGGATTTTATACAGCCACAGCCCGGAGGTGCAGTCTGACTCTGCACACGCTCACTGAGAGGCTGCTACTCACGCCGAGTTCACACTAGCAGCGACAGAGTGGCGAGCTACAAATCATTTTCAGTGGAAGCCAGAGACATGGAGCTATACAAACTGACATGTGTTGCTGTGTGACACTGCAAAAAAATAGTTGAGCTGAATTTGACACGGTATTGTGTCATTGGAGAGCTGAAAAGGGCTTTTTTTTAAACTCTCCAATGACGCAGTGATGTGTCAATCATATGTTTTTGTTCTAAGCCACACAATTCCTGTTTGTAATGGGAGATGGGATAATGGGGGGAAACCAATTATTTCCGTCAGCCAGCGCCCTGTTCTTTTTATCCAAAGACTTGATATTTTATTTTATATATTTGTTCTCTGACGCCATTACACACACTGTGACACACAAAGGCGCAAGCTTGACGCTATTACACACACACACAGGCGCAAGCTTGATGATGTCAGCGAGCATGTTGAGCAACACTTGATCAGCAACTCGGCTAAAGTGTAGCTCTGACGATTGCTTGGTGCTTTTTTTAGCTTTTGTCACTGCTAGTGTATTCGCGGCATTAGGGGTTTCCTGCCTTGTTCTGTAGCTCTCCTATCTCTCTCCACAACTTTCTTCTCCTCTGCTCTTCTCCCGGCCCCTCCTCTCCCAACCTCATCTCTTGGCTTTTCCCCTCTGCTTGTTTACTAGCTGAGTCATTGGATAGTAACATTTGGGATGGTTCCCAGGAGGACTCACCCAGAGCTCCCTGGCAGATGTCTGTACGAGTGGCTCCATCCACAATGAACTGGGGTTGCCTGCAGATCTCCTGTGGAGCACAAAACACACACAAAAACCATTAGTTTTTCTGTATTACGACTACATTCTTTCCTTTCTGTAATTCTAACCTTAGCCCTCGCCCTTAAACTGTCCTCAAGACAATACACGGATAAACACGTGCTGGCACGCACACACACACAAACACACACGCACGCACGCACGCACGCACGCACGCACGCACGCACGCACGCGTATTACATGTCTAACGCGCTTTTTGTGCATTCTTGTTCTGATGTATCATGTTTCCTTCAACACTTGTCTGTCACTCCGTGCAGCATCCAACATGAGCCTCTTAAAAAGATCCAATGTGGTCTGGTGGTGACAAATGATTCACATTTTATTGGACCTCAGCTTTTACGCAGCCCCGCTCCATAAAAGTGTTTATTTAACATTAAAATAGACCTTAATGGGTTCATTTGTACACTGTCAATAGTTAAATGAACGCTCCAGATTTGACAGAGTAGCCCGTGTTGATATAATGGACATTAAACACAGGAATTTGACCACGCAACACACAGAACCATCGGTTCTACAAGTGTTCTGTGGTGTGATGGGTTGCAACACAATAGGCCGATTCAAAACAGAAGCTGAAATCCCAAAGGCCATTGGCTGCCGTGAACACCAGAGGATCTGCTAAATACATTCATGTCTCTCTTGTCTTGAATTGCATTGGCTGATCATCATGTGTGTGTATGAAAGTGTATGTGTATGACTGTTAACTCTGTAACTGTTATTAAATCTATGATACAGTTAGGGCTGTCACAATTATGACATTTTACATGACGATTAATTTTCTCTCAAATAATTGGGTTTAACGATTTAATTGTGTTTTTGTCATTGACAATTACATTTCTGTTTGGCTTTTAGGCTTTTAAGTTGCACATGGTAGATATGACACGTAGAAAGAAATACAAAGAAACACAAAGAAATTACTGACATATTTGATATTGATAGTGGAAATGGCTATTTCCACTATTTTTGACCTTTTAAAAGGAATATAATTATGAACATTTTTCAACATGGAAACGATTATGAAAAATAATCACAATTATGTAAAAGAAATCACGATTAGACGATTATGTAATAATTGTGACAGCCCTAATCATCATGAATGCATTGTAAAGAATATTGTGAGTATGAGTATGTATTGTTTTATTTGTGAATTAGCATGGTTATTTTCTGTATCACAGTGTATGACTGTTTTCTCTGTAACTGTTATTAAATCTATGATACAGTTGCCTCGTAAAGCATTCAACCACCAGAGTATTGTAGGATTCAGTCAGGGAACTGTACCTGGGTTGGGTTATTTAGGTACTGTAGGTTTATGGCACTCCTGACCAAAGTCTATGCACACACACATCCATAAAAGCTCATCTAAAACCAAAACTATTGTAAAAGCTCATCTAAAACCAAAACTATTGTAAAGTCATAACCATTAATATCACCCTGAGTGGATGATTTTGATGTGCACTTATGATGCCTTGTGGCTAACTGTGAGCCATCTGTTACAAAGACAGTAAAATCTTCAGTGTTAATACATCCCTTTGTATCTCTGAGTGTACAAATGTCACCAAGTGGACCCCAAGTTAAAACCGGGAAAGCATGTGTCATTTTAGACTTTAGCTGTATACATAGCAACATAGGTTTTTCAGAAAACTATTAGAATTTAGAACAGTGGTTCTCAAAAATAGCAGATACTGCATACAAGCTGGGTGCGGGTTTCCATTCCAAAACCAGGTTAGCATTCACCAGTATGGGCCCCTATCTGTTGATACTGTGTGGAGGACTGACGTACCAAATTTGGACCCTGATTTTTTGCGGTTAGGGGACACAGTATGGTCTAATGTTAGGTTATCTTCTATAAATCCAGACCATCAACAAATTCATTTAAATGTACATTGAACTTATTTTACTCCCCGCCGATTATGTACTATGAGGATCTTGAATAATCCCAACTGCACTCTCTGTACCTTCCTTCATATGGTTTGGGAATGCCCAAATGTGTCCTCATTTTGGAATATGGTTGCCTCAAAGCTTTCAGCAATTTTTCAGTCAATATCACATCTTCTCCTTTATTTTTATTAAATGACGTCTCACAGTTGCGTCTAAACAATATACGCAAGCGCATCTTCTTTGCTGGATTAACAGCAGCTAAGAAGATGGTTGCTACGCGGTGGAAACCTCCTCATAGCTTAACATTTCACCAGTGGGCTCTAAAGTAACCTTTTTAGATATAGTATATAGCAAGATTACACGCAGTCAACAGCAAGATTACACAGAGCGAATGAGGACAACATTATTATATGGTCGGGCGTTGCAGATAAGCTCAAGGATATGATTCAAGAATTCTCTACATAGTGGTAACAGCCTGGCACAGGCTTATTGGCACAGGCATGCACTATTTTAAATTCCGTGTTGGTCCGGGGAAAGGGGGTGGGTGTTTTTTTTTTCTTCTCTTGTCTTGTTCTTGTTGTTTGAGTTGTTGTAGGTTGTTTGTACATTTATCTTGTGATTTTATTTTTTTCTTATTTTATTAATAATACAGTATATTGGTGTAACTCTTCTACGTCTAACATTCATGCTTTGAATAAAATAAAAAAGTTGATAAAAAAAAACTGCGTCGGCAGGAGGGCCGATGTGTAACCATACAATCTCAGATCGAGTCACTTTGTGCCGTGCTGCTATTTTAGATTTTAGCCAGCCAAATACAGCCAAAAAGATTAAAAACCACTGATTTAGAGGGCACCCAGAAGGTCTACTAGACACCCTGCAGAAACCCTCACAGACCTGGACTACGCTGATGACACCTGCCTGCCATCTGACCACGTAAAGCAGGCACAGGAGCTCTTGACCAGAGTGGAGTTAGAGTCTGCTAAAGTTGGCCTCAGGCTAAATGCAAAGAACACCGAGGTCATAACCTATAACATCCCAGAAGAACCTCCGCCCCTAACAACAACAGAAGGTAATGCGCTAAAGGAGGTCAGTGACTTTAAATACCTATTAGCACATGGTTCGGCTCCACAGAAAAGGACCTTCAAAGTGAGGAAATGACTTGCTTGGAGAGCTCTTAACGGCATGACCAGTGTGTGGAAATCCAACCTCCCCCGACACATCAAGATGAGGTTCTTCTCTGCGACCGTGGTGTCTGTTCTCCTCTACGGCTCTTAAATACTGGACACTAACGCAAGCCCTACAGAAGTCCCTGGACGTGTGCTGACACCAGAATGTTATGTGTGGTACTGAACATCAACCAGGACGAGAACATTACCAACAAGCCTCTGTACGGGGCACTACCACGTGTATCAGAGAAGATAGCAGTCAGGAGAATGAGACTAGCCGGCCACTGCCACTGCCACCGACACCAAGAACTCCCAGCCAAAAAGCTTGTACTGTGGGAACCAACACACGGGCATCGATCTAGAGCAGGGGTTCCCAAACTTTTTTGGCTCAGGGCACCCCTATAAATATTATTTTCACTCCCAACATCTTATATTTATCCCATATTTTAGTAATTATGTTGCAAGGAAAACGTTGAGATAATAGCCATTTTGATTAGAACTGACTCAAGTGTCCAAATGAATTCCAAATATTATCAAATTATCTCACGGCACCCCTGGACTGCCATCACGGCACCCCAGGGTGCCCCGTCACCCACTTTGAAAACCCCTGATCTAGAGGATGTCCCCTACCTATATGTGGACGTACTTAATTAAGATAGATGCTGGGGCAGAAAGCACAAATGAGCTGGCCAGATGTGTGGAGAGCAGACATGACTGGAGACACCGATGGAGGGCTGGTCTAGGGACAACGTAGAGAGATTTGTAGAATCGGCCTTACAGTAAGTAACCAGTGTTAGTGCATCTTAATTAGACTTGTCTGGAGAGACAGTGTTGAACTCTGTGCAGCCTTGGATCTCGTTTCCAAGCACGTTTCATAAAACATCTTTCAGCGAGCTGCGGCGCAGAGCGAGAGATGCATGAAGCTATAAAAAGAACAATTCCATACCTCGATCTCACACACACACACAAACAGTCGCAGGCAAACTATGGCATGTGTGCGCAAACACGCGCAAGGATTGTGTTTTACCCTCCCTCATACATGTTCTCAAAGGAGCATAAACACAATTACATGCATTGCATACAGTAACTTCAAAAGGCAAGGTAAAATGCACTCTCTCACTCTCACACATACAAGAGATTTTTGGGAGGGCAGAAATGTGCGTGGTTTCCATGGTGGTAAATATTACAGCTGCTATGTTGGGGGGGAGCAGAGATGCATTGTGGGAGATGGGGGATTCTAAGAGTGCAGACTGGGAGACGTGTCTGACTTCGCAAACATGCACAGCTCTCACTCCATTACTCACACGCTCTCTTTCTCTCTCTTTGGCTCTCTGACACACACACACACACACACACACACTTTCTTGCGTTTTTCTCTCGCTCTCGCACACAGAGTGTAACTAACAGTAGGAGCCAACAGCCTGCTGTCACGCTAATGATCATGACGAGGGACCTTTTAAGGCATCCTGACGTGCCTTTCTGCTCTATTACCACAGAGGGACCAGTGAGCCAGAAGCCACGATCCTCCAGAAGAAGAGAAAAACAAAAAAATTAAAAATATACAGAACTGGTTAATGGCACCATGCTATCTTCAGATATGAGCTTTTATGCTGTGTTTTAATATGGTCATGCTTGTTTTTATATCATTAATTCATTTAGTTTTAGGATTTATTTATTTAGATTAAAAATTCTTGCTCTATGTATTTATAAAATTATTATTGCTTCTTTTAGGAAAAAAATATTTATATTTGTTTTATTCTGATGCTGCCTGCAGAAGTTAACAGAGTGACAAATAAAGCAATCTTGAATCTTTCTTTCAGGACGGCCGTGTTCGGATCTTACGAGAAAGTCTCCCATCATCACACCCAGGCATGTGCACGGCATGCAGACATCAAAGGGGTCTTGAGCCCCTGCCCTTTTATCTGTCTGTAAAAAGTGCCCTCTCCAGACCATGAATGCAGTTTTTCCTATGGTAAAAGAAATGCAAACGCACTCTTTCCATGCCATGCCTTAAAGCAGCATTCAAGAGAATTGCGTTGTCCAAACTCTCCTGAACTTGAATGCAGCATCTTATGTTGAAAGAATAACCCTCCCTGTGTAGAAATCCATGCCGTATGCCACATCTCCGGTGTCAATTTACTTCAGTGTGGTATCAAGCACTTGAAAATAGCCGACCTCCAAGCTCACAATGCATCACGCTGTGACGCGTTGTGAGCTTGGAGGTCTGCTATTTTCGATATTTTCACCAAAAGGCCCTTTCAGAAATTTCAGCCCCTGCCTCTCTAACATTCTCTGCAAGTCCCTGCACGCCACGGTGTGGTATAAACGCAGGAGTGAGGACGGAGATGGGGGAAGAGAGGAGCAGAGACAAACGGAGAGGAAGATTCTCTAGGGAGCATTGTGTGCTGAGGCAGGCGACTTTTGCATGAATCCTAGTCTTCCGTTCTGAAGAGCACATGTGAAAAATCCTGACACTAACACCTCCCAGTGCGCTCTGTAGGCGCTGGGGAAACTCCTCCAGCCTGCTGTGGAATACGGGATTTAGGCTGTAAGTGGAGCAGGCCTGTGTGTACGCATACAGCTCTCTTAGACACCTGTAAATGGGTTGGACGGGACATGGGATAATATGAAAATTTCATGTCACGATTATTGTGACCAAAGAAATCACAATTTACGATATCGTGATAATCAAAATATCCCCTGGGGCGGAGCGTTTGCCAAAAAATAGCAGATCTACAAGCTCACAATGCGTCGCAGTAGATCGGCTATTTTTTATGACGGGGAAATTACTGATGCCTCAATTCTGACTGCCACATTGTCAAGAAAAAGTGTATCTAAGATCCCTCTACTGTACATCTTCAGTGGGACTAAAAAATGATGGATGGGTGCAATATGTCATCAGACATTTTACTTCAATAGAAGATATCTCTAAAACTACTGGCTGCATTGCCAAGGGATTAGCTGTAAGCCATTTGCTGCATGCATAACAATGCGTGAAGCTTGCAGACCCAATTAAGCTCTCCCGATGATGGCCCCTATAGATTTTGGTGACCCAATGGCATTTCTGGCTGGGTATAATGAGCAACACGGCCTCTTGGGGCTGCTAGAGTGGCTTTTAACCTCTGGTAGGGCTTTTCTAGGGCGATATAGAATGGCTCCAAGAACTGGTATTAAATGCTTCCATGGCATTTCCATTTGCACATGGTTTGGCTTTAAAACACTTTAACCCTTGGCCAGACTAGTCGGTACGGTGGCAGGCCAAACCTTCAGCTGTAGGTAATATATAACCAATTACTGATTTTAGGCCCAGTAGTGGTCAAGGCATATTTTAAATTTGTTTACAATTGTTCGTTTATTTTACCCCATTGCTCTCCACCACACATTGCCATTATCCACAACTTGTGACAGCAAGGCAGAAATGTGTTTACTGTTTAGCAGCAGCTAAAATGTTAACCTAATTCTGATATCTTTTGACCAAACTCTAATCAGATGTTGCAGTTTAGTTCGATAATTCACTCGATCCGATCGCCCGACACATTTTGCAGAGGTATGCATATAGTGTGCATTTCTATTGTCACATTATCTAGTTCAATCACAAAGCCTGCTCTAACATGGAACCCGCAAAGCAGGAGGAAGAGAGGTACACCTCCTAGAGCCACCTGGAGGCGATTATTATGTCCGTAGGAGATGACCTTGTCGGGCCGCAGCTTGTGATTGGCTGAACCGGAGGGAGGGAGCGCTCCGCTGTGTTCACTTGACCGCGCGGGGGTGCCGAAAGTCGGAAGGGGGGAGATTTCCGATTCTGTCCCTATTGGGACGTAATTCAGACGGCGCTGAATCGGCTCAAGCGGACTTCGCAACGCTGGACTGTGGACATGCGACTCGCTTTAGCTCACTCAGCCGTGCCTCCGTTGTCTCCAACAAGCGCTCCTTTGCAAGATATCTCCTACAGAAACAATAATATCCACCTGGAGAAGAAGGACAGAGCAGGAGAGGGAAGGTGCAAGGGCTGTCATGGCAACAACCGGAGCGGAGGTCACAAGACCGCTGGAGGCGAGGATGGAGGGGTTTCATCAATGACCTCCAGTATGTTCCTCTGGGACTTTAAAGGCCTAAGCTAAGCAAGATAGTGTGTATGTGGCTGAGACTCACTCTCTCTCTCTGTCTCTCATGTATTATATCGTCACTGTCTGGCAGAAACCTTGTATCTTCAATTTAAAGGCCGTTGCACAAAAGTAGTGAAAACAGCCGATCTACAAGCACACAACGCCTTGTGTGCTTGTAGATCGGCTGTTTTCACTAGTTTAAATCCTTTTTAAAATGATAAAACACAAAACAAACGGTTTTGGACATAAAGGTTTCCACCCGACAACAATGACATAGTATATTGTCACATGCACAGTGCACACACAGGACTCTTTCCTTTGTCAACCAAAAGATAAATAAATAAAAAGAAAATAAACAGTTGGCATGGATGGCTGCCTTTCAGCAATTCAATTTTGAGGACCACGATGGACACAAGCCCTCTGGGCTTTTTTTGTGATATCCTTTTATAAACGGAACAAAACGGCAGCCGCGCGTGCACTTAGATATCAGAGTTTCAGCCTGAAGAAGGTCACACGACTTGCATTAAATTCCGATGTCTGATGTTTTGTTCTGTTATATACCGTTTTTACTCAGCTCCTGAACCTCATCTTTTCAAGTTTCATACTGTTCCATTTTGTGTTGTCCTTTTTAGCATTGCTTAATTGCGTTATTGTACTTGCTGTACCCAAGGATCCACAGGAGTGGAAAAAGCAGCACACCAAAATGAAGATGCAAGACAGGCTCAAATGCAGTGTTCCATTTTATTCTGAACGCTAACGCGTTTCGGCACAAAGCCTTCCTCAGAGCAGGTTAAAGTCTCTCTCTTCTCCTCGTGTACTTGCTGTACTGTTTGCAATTTTTGAATAAAGTATTCAATCAATCAATCACTCAGTCAGTCAATTCAGCAGGGGGGGGGGCTGTGTAAATCTAATCCTCCATACAGATCTACAAGCTCACAACGCGTCACATCGCGGCGAATTGTGAGCTTGTAGATCTGCTATTTTCAAACATCTTGTATTTTGACTTTAAGTACTTTAAGTTGATGCCAATACTTTCTTACATTTCTTACTTGTACATTTTGAATTCCGGACTTTTACTTGTAACGTATTTCTACATTGCAGTATTGATTCTTTTACTTAATAAAAAATCTGTACTTTTTGCACCACTGCTAATTGTCTGGTCGTCAACTCTGTGTCCTGTCATTAATCCCCCCATTTGGGTGGATGTGTAAAGTATCAAACTCAGTCAGCGGTTCCTCTAATCCTAATCCCCTGCTACTCTTTGATGAGGTGACATATTTAATACTCATTTTGTATACGTTCATTGTTGTTGTTTTTAAAATCACTCCACTTCTATGCAGTGGTGGAATAGGTACTCAAATGTTTTACTTAAAAAAAAGCAGCTTACCACCTTTTTCCGTGCCGCTCCCCGTAGCGGGGCGTGTCAACAGCATTTTAAGTTTAAGTATCAGTGCCACAATGTAGAAACAACATGATTGTGAGCTTGTAGATCTGCCATTTTCAAATAGCCAAAGTATATAGAGGGTTGCATGGTTAATGTACGATCTAGAGTTTTCAAAGTAAAGGAGTAAAAAGTTCAATATTTGCCACTGATATGTAGGCCTGTCCTCGAAAAATCGACGAATCGACGCGTCGTTTTAAGCCCCGGAATCGACGCCAATTGTTTGAGTCGAGCCGTCAAAAATATATATATTTTTTATCACACCAGTATACTGTGGTGCGGTATGAGAGCGCTGGACTGTGACTGTCATGTAATTCTTATTGAGTCCATACTTCCTACTACTTGTAAACTAGACTTAAAAATAAAATCAGTTCACGTGACTTGAAAGTTGCATAGATCATATAACAGGGAGCTCTTATTTTGAAGTAACCGCTTGGAGAGGAAATGCGTCGACGAGTTGTTATTCTACTTGAGAGCTGGCCAAAGAAGCAGCAGAGCCAGCGCGATGCGCTTTCACTTTCACTGCCGTGGGTGTGTGGTGGTTGGACTCAGGCTGAGGAATAGCGACGGGCGAACTGTTTTCTTTTTATTATCTCGCACCAGATTGGCAACATAGCTCTTTTGATACAGCAGCGGTGCTCTGAGAAAATACAACTTGTGGAAATAATACACGACATGCTGTCAAAGAGATGCATTATTCTCTCCTCCGTTGTTCTACTCTGCTCCACAATTCACAATTACGCACGGCAAATTACGCACGGCTGGACGCAATCTTATCGTCATTAATGTCCAGTGTCCACCGCTATCATGTCTCAATATGCACGGTAGTTCATGGATCTAATTCACTTTAAAGGCTTAAAAACATATTGCTGTTTTATTGTATTACGTTGACGTGGTTTAAAAGCTTAAAGCACCACTTTTTTTTCCTTTTTTTTACATAAACGATTCGTCGACGCGTCGGATTAACCCCCGCGACTCGAATCGACTTGATAAATCCTGCGTCGAGGACAGCCCTACTGATATGTAGATTTTCATTGTGCAAATTGACTGAACTTCAGTGAAAGCACAACTCTAAACTCACCGTGGGGCGCATCCAGCGAACGCCTTGGGTCTTGGAGGACCGCGGGCCCAGCTCGTTGAAGCCCAGCGACGAGGGGGAGGTGGGGAACAGGGGGTCCTCGAAGAGGGCGCGGCCCTGGAGGCTCCGGCCCCTCAGGGACTCGTAGTCCTGGCCCAGGAACTTGACCGCGTTGTGGTTCTGGCCCAGACCCTCGTTGTCGCGGTCCCACTGGCTCCTCAGCTTGGCGGCCATGCCCGTGGCGTAAATCGGCTCCATCTTTGGCTTTGAGGACGTGTTACTGTAACGGAAGGTCACTGTCGCTCCCCTGGGAGCCAATCAAGGTGGAGATCCACAGGAAGACGGCGATCGTAATATATCCAACAACAACAGCCTTCTGTAACGTGTGTGGGAGATGGTTTGTGTGTGTGAGGGGGAGGGGGTGGTGCGGGTGGGTTAAGGTAAAGCACTGTGGGAGGCTGGAGATGGCAATGGCTTCCCCAGTGAGGTGCAATCATAAATCAGAATGGGACATCCACGGCCAATTAGAAGTGGTCAAATATTGATGAGGCTCTTAGCTGATGTAGCCGAAAGCAGTGGAAGCAGTCACAATGATGGGAAGGGGACAGAAAGGACCGGTGTCTCAGAATGAGGACATGGTACAAACTACAGAGAGAGACAGATGTCTTCTTCACGGCAGAGGCAGATCTTCCGGCCACGGTATAGTGATAAGCATCAATCGTGGTTTAGTGTTGATTTCTTGATTCCTCGTCTGGCCCTTTCCGTTCACACCCTGTACAAGACGACGACAACAGAACAAGAAAAGATTTTAGAAACACAGAATAACTCAGGGTGATAAAAACATATTCGCTGTCTGATCATTCTTCAGTGAGAAACAGAACAGACATGAGTTAGTGTGCAGTGCTTAGTCTCCCCAACCCATGCTTAACTTTTTGCAGTTTTTAATCTAGCACTTTTGTCTTGATTGTTGTAGTTTTTTCTTTCGAAAGTTGGTTCCTTCCTTTCCTTATGTAAAGCAACTTTGGGTACTTAGACAAGTGTTATATAACTCTTAAGGCCCGTTCACATTGAGCCGATCCCGGGGCCGAGGACCCCCGACCAGATTTCGGGAGGACCCCCCGGGAAAATCGTTTGGTCGGCCCCGGAATCGGTCTTGGGCTTGAACAGTACCCCGACACGATCGGATTATGTTAATTAGCTTTTTTATGACCTCGGGACTCGTCGGGAGCACTCACGATAATATCCAAAAAGCTTGATATTGTCGGGTCATCGGGTAGGAATCCTTTACAATTATTGTCGTCTGAATGAGCTCACGGGATTGCATCAGATTATATGAAGCCAGCTCCTCCCTTTTTAGGCTGCGCAGAGTGTAGGCTATTCTGTCACAGCCTACACTTTTATTATTATTATTAGCCTACTTACTTTTTACTTTAGCCTACTCTCTCCCTTGTTGTAATCACTTGTTCAAAAACGTTATAGCCTATAGCTTTCTTTCTTCTTTTTTCTTCTTCTGCGCAGTCATTTGGCAACAAGGCAGTGTCTTTTTTTTTTGCTGCGCAGATTTGGCTAGGGCAGTCCTCAAAGAGGACCGCCAGTCCTTGGGGAGTTCCAGGGGGTCCCCAGCTAAATGATATTGAGGAACCTAGGCCTGTCCCTATTCTATATGCTTGGATGTTGGTGGGACAGTAAAAAAAAAAAAGCGAGAGGTTAAACTTTTTTTTTCGGCGACTGCACGCCCACAACGGCGAGGTTTGGACATTCATAATTGCTATTAGCTGATTAAGCTCATGTCTGTTTAATGTCTGGCTGGTTGCCGTTAAAATGCTGGTTGATGCTTTTTAGGAGTGGACACTGGTCAATCAATGATATTGGAGATGCGACACTCTCAGCCGTGTCTTGCTGGATGCGCATCACATCTCGCGTCTCGCTTGCCAAAAACATAACTGAATATATAATTATAATATCTATAAAGTGAGCAGCGGCCAGTGTGCGCACAGTAGCCTACCTAGAAGACTACCAACCTACCTTTGTTTTTATAATGTTTTGTCATGATGGCGCAGTTATCACTTGTGTGCAAAGGACGATGACCTACACGAAAGAAGAATGTAACACCAACTTCTACCAATTAATCCATTGCTGTGACAGACAGACAGGGTGAGACAGCCAACGTGCTTCCTTGTAGACTACATAATCCACTGGGTCCAGCTTGGTTCAGATCAATCATATCAACATAACAGTAATAACACCAACCAAAGTCAGAATAAAAAGAGTCCACGAATAGGCCTGCACACTCGCTCATAATGTCCTCCTCCTCCGGCTGCCAGCAGCGTCAGTTCTGCAAATGCTAAGGTATGGTAACATGGCTGTTGTCTTGCACGTGTGAAGGCAAGCATGCGATACACTAGTCATGTTGCCAATACCTACTTTTTAGCAACAAGCACAAGCATGATGAATTCATTTTAAGAAGTACATTTTATTATTTTCTCCTGTAATCAAGGTACGTTATACCATACCCATGTGCGCCTCTGTAGTCTAATTTGCGCAGTGATGGAAAAAGTATACTCCCATTCTTTACTTAAGTAAAAGTATCAATACTGCATTATTAGCTACAAATATGGCACAGACAGAGAGAGAGAGAGAGAGAGACTCTTTGTTATAGACTATAGCGAATATATTTGTTTAATTTCGCTGTTTTAATATTTAATTAGGTAATAAAATGGATTTTGGAGCATAGCGAGTCAGAACACCGCAGCTGCAGGACTTCTGCGCTAATTGGGTCGTTGGCTCGTTGACTTTGCTGGCATGCGGTAGGCCTAATTGATTATTTTGGAGAAAGATTCCCTTTAGTATAAATAATAGTCCTTTTGGTTACCATTTGGTCTCCATCATTAAGCTGGGGATCACCTGGAACACCCTCATTGTCAAAACATTAAACAAATGGCAATTAAACTGACGTGAAGAGAGAGAGAGAAAAACACTCTTGATTTTATCCCTCTTGAGGGGGCGGAATCTTCATCTAGTCACGTCTCTCATGGCACCACCCCCCCCGAGATCGTGGGTGGCTAGAATCGCGAGACGTCGGTCTCATTTGTAATGGTCTGAGATATTTCACTTGGCACAGCGGGATATACCGGGCCCGGTCTTAAGACAGAGGATCGCTGTCGTTTGAAATGAACACCGATAAACCCCGGGCACGAGATCTGATCTGACCCAACATCGGCCTCTCATCTGTGAGGCCCTTTAGCTATTAATATTACTAGCTAAGGATGTTCAACCGACACCATTGAGAACATAAAGCCAACACGCAGGTCAATTGCAGTAACAAATCTTAGTGTTCATTTCACCTAGTCAAAACCGTGTCCCTGACCAAGACACTTAACACCCTAACAGCTCCGCCCGTGCGCTCATCATTTGAGTCATCTGAACAACAGCCCTCAGTTGGATGAAACAGTAAAAGCAATTTCCCCCTCCCCAATGGGGACCAGATGATTCTCAACTCTTATGTACAAATGGACCCTTACAAAGTTAAACAAACACTCGGGGTGTTGTACTGCAGTGGTTCCCAAACGTTTGAGCTCAAGACCCAAAAGAGAAATTAGACGTTTGCCCGGGACCCAAACTAGTGAAAACAGCAGATCTACAAGCTCACAATGCAGCGTGAAGCGGATAGATCTGCTATTTTCACTACTTCTTCAACATTGTTTTTATTTATGGAAATGATTTGATTTTATACTTTTAATTGATGAAAAGTTGTGATTTATTGTTTAAACAGACTGTTAGGGAACCCCCTGTTCCCTAACGGTCAATTTAAACAACAAATCACAACTTTCCTGCAGCACAGACTAAACCGACTACATTCCATTGTCTCCACTGTCCACCCATAGAGTACACACATTAGCGGTAGCTAAAAGGTGAAGTGAATGATCCCCTCCCTCTGCCCGCTATTTGTTTCCAGTCATCCATGGACGTGTGCCAGCGACGCATAGCACAGAGATTACTCACGCCACACAGATCCTTGTTACATTGTTACTACAGAGAGCGAGTGCAGCCCTGCCACTGTAAACTGCAGACTGTTTGGAGAGTTCTATTTGGGATTGTACTGTGTGTATTGTAGAAACCAGCGAAACCGAAATACTGCTCACTGAGATGGCTATATGAGACCAGGAGGAAGTGTTGATAGTACAGTTGGCAAGGAAAGACATGCTCTCCCTCTCTATCTCTCTCTGAGTGCCAGTGTACGTCTGCATGTGTGGTTTGTGTATGTCTGTTTTTGCATATTATTTGTAAACTGCAAAGTTTGGCTGGCTTTGAAGCACCAATTCACCCTTTGTTAGCCTTCTGGTTGGTCCCTAACTGACCAACCAGCAGGCTCTATCTGCCCTGTCCCACCCTGGTTCCACCTTTTTTACGTTGAATTTGCTAAAACATAATTTCTGGAGAAATAAAAACATTTAAAAGCATTCTGAGTCACTATACTGCCACTGAGCAGATGATTTTACTGAAACAAAGTTTGGAATTAGAATTGAACACACAGAATAACCATAGGAAGCAACTGAATTCAAATGGTAGTGGAAGGAGTGTCCCACGAGTGTCCCACCAAGACACAGTAACCAATGGGTGTGAAGAAGGGCGGGATAACGGGCGGGACTTGACAAAGGGTGAATTCACCCTTTGTCAAGTTCCGCCGTTGTCCCGCCCCTCTTCGCACCCATTGGTTGTGTGTCTTGGTGGGACAAAAGTCCTTTCTCTCCATCCACTACCACCGAAATGCAGTTGCTTCTTATTGTTATTCTGCGTATTCAATTCTCTTTTTAAACTTGGTTTCAGTAAAAAGGAGCCTCTCAGGTGCAGTATAGTGACTAGCCGGCCGTGTTTTTACCAAAAATTATGTTTTAGCAAATTGAACATAAAAAAGGCGGAACAAGGCAGAAAGAGCCTGCTGGTTGGTCAGTCAGGGACCAATCAGACGGCTGATAAAGGGTGAATTCACACCATGATGCATAGCTGTGTGGCCAGTCATTTGGAAAGGGCGTGTGCCTGCCTGTGTGACCGTGTGCATGTGTGTGTGTGTGTGTGGTCCCTGTGTGAACATTGATGCACAGAAACACAAAGCCAAGAATAAGTTCTTAATTTAGTTTGTCACTCTTGTCTCTTGCCGTCGTCTTTTTTCATGGCTCAGTGTCTCTCTCTCTCTCTCTCTCTCTCTCTCTCGCTCTCTCTAATCCACACAAAAGACAGACACAAACAAGCAGCTTTATTTTTAACCTCGCCTTGCTTTTTCCTTTCTATTGTGTCATCATCTGCTTCTGACGTTTATCTTCTCATGTCTCCTTCTGTCTTCCTCTGCTCGGCTCCACATGATGTTACCAGCTCAATTATAACCAGACCACGCTGTCCCATGATGTTACCAGCTCAATTAGGGGGGGGGGGGGGGGGGGGGGGATTAAAAATGTACTTCAGTAGAAGTACAAAAGTATGGCATCAAAATGTACTTAAAAGTAACAAAAGTAAAAGTACTCATTATGCAGAATGTCCCATTTCAAGTTTTCAAACGTATACAAATCTTTTGAAAATAGATCTACAAGCTCTTAAGATTCTGGTCATTGTGAGCTTGTAGATCTTCAAATGGCCAAGGTGTATAGGGCTTAAGTGGTTACATTTGTAATAATAATAAAAATCAAAAAAGTAACTAGTAACTATGGTTTTCAAATAATTGTGGTAAGAGTAAAAGTACAATATTTGCCTCTGAGATGTAGTGGAGCAGAAGTAAAAGTACTGAAAATTGGAATTACTCCAGTAAAGTAAAAGTACCTCAAGATTACCTCAAGTAATAGTACTTAGTTACTTTACAACACTGCCCTGCCCAGAGGCTGAAGAATGCTCCTAGACAGACCATGACAATGTACTCGCTCCACACCAATGATTTGCAACGAAGCGACTTGCAACCACCAGAATCCTAAAGTGGCACTGACCTGCAACATATGCACATTATAGCAATGGTTTCGTTGCATTGCAAATCATTGGTGTGGACTGGGCTAATGAGCGTAAGAATGTAACCAAATGGACCACAGGTCCACTCTCTGAGTCACAAATTGACCCATTATCGCTGTGCATTTTACCAACGCACACTTCTAACAGAGTCAGGCGTTACAATAATAACAGATGTGTAACAGTATGTACTTACTGTATGTTGTAATAACTGGATAATGTTCGCCATTGTTTTCTTAGCATCATATAATTGCTTGTGTAGAACTAGAATCTGCAACAGTGTATGCAGTTTTATATGGCATGCTTGCTGGTGCTATTAACTATTTAATACTACTAACATTATCACCACCACTACCACTACTGCTACTGTTGGGTGTTGCTACTTAGCTTGCATAATAACAACAGCAATAATAATAATAATAATGATGATGACCATTAGGCTATCTATAACACTAAAATTAAATGTATGTTCAACGACAGCTGAACCGACCTGTAGCACAATTTGGGGGAAGTAGACCCAACCCCACTATGTCAACCCATAGAATGTATCTAACTCTGTAGGCCTATTAGTTACACCCAACAGCACTACGTCAACCCATATAATGTATCCAAGATCTCTAGCCTATGTATTTATCTGAACAATAGTCTGAATACTGCATCACGCTGCCATTACATTACAACCAAAGTGCCTAGTTCTTGTCCTCAGTCAGAGGTGTGCTGTGTGTGGATTTTATCATTTGAATGTACTGTACGAGCATTTGTAAAATGTATCTACCTACGTTGCTAGACCGTCCTTTACATTCTATGTCTATTGAGTGTACAATTGTATATTGCATATAGTATATACAGTACTTGATAGCTTAGAGTAAATAGTAAATAATTTAGATGATTGTGTACGGTTGTCATTTAGTGTAACGCACCAACCTCACAGAGACAGATTCCTCATGTGCACAAACATACCTGTCAATAAAGCTCATTCAGATTCATGTATACTGTATAGTACTGCAACTCACAACACAACACAACACATCCACAGTAAGTCAGGATGAACCCCTAACCTCCCTGTGATTTAAGACTCTCATCCAAGCATGTTGGAGCAGACTGAAGACTCAGCTGTTGTTGGCGTGGAGCGCTGGGGCCGGCGCGAGCACAATCTGACTATATGAATATTTCATAATGCTCACATGTGAAATATGCTTCCATGTCCCCCCAGCTTACCGCAGGTAGTGAGAAGAATAATGAGAAGTGACAGGCTGCAGACTACACGCCCAGACACAAAGTCAGAAATCCTCTGCTAGACTGCGTATAGATACACACTACAGAGATGAAGATAAAAACTGGTTGAGGAATTGGAAACGGACAGTCTTTTTCATGTCCAGATGAACACTGGCTGATATAGAAGGTATGCAAGTGACATCATTGTACCCAGAAGTTATGTGGGAACGCCTACTGAGTGGCAAAAACAGAGTGATGAGGAGTCAGTAGGAGTGAGAAGGAGTCAGGAGAAGTTTCCCAACGAGCGCTTGAGTGTCATAAGATGGCTTGAGTGGCGCAGAGTGGCATGATGCATACCCTCCATAGTAGGGGTGGGCGATATGGAAAAATACAATATCATTATATTTTCCCAAGCTGTATCACGATACACGATTTTATCACGATTCTTTTTCACGTTGGTTTTGATGGTTAGTTATTTTTCAATTTACTTGACAAAAACTAGACTCTCTGGGTTCCTTTTGGGAGGTCTAAATTAAACTTTACAAGTATGTAACTCTGACAGTATACAAATGAAACCAAATGGACCCTTACGGGTCCATTTGGTTTCATTTGTATGCTGTCAGAGTTAAGTGGAGACCTTGACATTTTAAAGTTTGAGAACTACTGATTTAGACCAAAATGCAGGTTCAAATTTAATTCTGCAATGAATCTCTGTATTAACGATTAAACAGGATTTTTTTTACAAGGCCTCCTCAATTGTATCACGATATATACGATATCTCTGAAAAGGCATATCGTGGAGACAAGGTATCGTCTCCAGCGATAATTATCACCGTATCGCCCACCCCTATTCCATAGACCTTTGAGGTTCCAGTAGAGTTTTGTCTATGTACTCTACTGCAGTACTGTCAACCAACTGGTTCATGGCTAGTGGGGCAGGCCAATTCAGGTTCTCCTAAACTCTGCAAGGACTTTGGGCCGTGTTCTACTGGACAAACTGTAGACAAGATGCAATGCCGCGGTGCATCCATCCACAAGTGTGCAACAGTACCAGGTGTCAACATGTGGTGTTGACACCGTCACTGACCATGGAAACTGCTATGTAGCCATGGACAACTTCACTAAGGGGCCATTTCCACCAGCAAAGAACCGATTCGGATTCTTTCTCCCATCTATGGGATGGCAACTTTCTTGGAACCTTGGTTCGTTCTTCTTGCGAAACAACTTTTACGGTTCGGAACCAACTTGGTTCTCGGTGGAAAAGCTCACCTCTGGTTCATCTCATAGGCGGGAGAAAGAACCCGAACCGGTTCTTTGCCGGTGGAAAAGGCCCCTAAGTGGCCAGAAGAGCCTGAACCCTGAGGCATAGGCGGACCCAGACCAGCATAGCGTCGTAGGCCACTGAGAAAGAGGTTGCAAGTTGTTCTGCTGGTTTGGTGTGCCTGAGGAGCTCCACGGTGTCAGGGGGTGCAACTTTGAGGCCCAGGTGTTCCTTCCTGGATGTCTGGAAGGTGATTGTGAATGACTACAGTAACTATCACAGCTAGTGTGCAGTGAGCCGAGTTAATTTCATCAAGCGATGTAGGCCATATCTAGGCCAGATGTAGGCCACGCTTCAGATTGGTTTACTTTTAACACGTTTTTTTTCCATTCGGTTTTTGACTGGACAAAGCCAGATGTTGGAGCTATAGCTCTTGTTCCTGGAGCACCGCTCAAAAATACGAGGACTACGCCTCTGAATGCCAAGGAGCAACAGGCAGGTAGACCAAGCACAGCTGAGCTCACCATTCTCTCTGATAGGACCTCCACTTGTCTCCACTTGCCTCTGGTCCTGTGGTCATGACTCATCATACCAAACTGCATACAGGTCAGGAGTCAACAGTATATACTTGCACTCCAGTGGCTCTAGACTATTATGTTTGTTAGAGAGCTATTGGAATCTACCTACTGGGAGAAATACAACAATGTGCGAACACAGAAGCAAGATTTGTGAACTATTGCGAAAAAGGCGTCTAGAGAATGGAATACAACCACCCTAAGGTCTACAAACCACTGAATGGCATCCAGACCTACTGCACATACAGTAGGCCTATAAACATAAGCTGCTACCTTTAAACACGTTTTAAAACGGGAGGCTTGTTTCTCTTCCTTCATCTGTATGCTATTGACATTGTATTGAGAAAAAAGAAATGCTGATATTTGTTCGAAAAAGCTTCATACCCTATATACATAACGATAAAATGTGACAGCTCTGTTTACACAATGCTGTACCCCCTCCAACTGTATATATGTTCCCCATTTTCAACTGTTTTTATTATGTTTTGAAACTTGCTTTGGCAATGTAAACGTATGTTTTCTCATGCCAATAAAGCTCCTTTGAATTGAATTGAAATTGAATCCAGTGGAACTTGTGTCATGGGCCAGCATTTCTTATCTTGAGCCGGACCAAAGGGACCATTTCACACAACCGTGGGAGAGACTGTAAACTAAAGACACTCGCCTAGGGTGCACCAGGAATTCACGGGGCCAATGATTCCCGATGTACTTCACTCTCACTCCTTTCTCAGGGGGTGTTCGAAGGATGCTTATGTCTTTCAGCACCTCCAGTACTTTGTGTTGGGTGTGTGGGTCTCTGGGGACCGTTAGACCAGCGTAGCATCCCGGTGGGAACCATTAGACAAGAGGAGGGTTTCTCAGCCTGCCTTGAGGTGTACTGTCACACATAATTATTGTCTTATTGTCATTCATTTAGCTATTTTTAGTTGTTAAGTATTATTATGGGGAAAGCCCCCTTTCCCCATAATAATGCTTTCCCCATAATAATACTTAAGATTTTGTGTTGTTTAATGTGATAATTAATCATCATTATGTATAATGTGTTCAATGGTGATAGGGGTATGTAGTTGCTGGGAGCAAGCCAGCAAGGGGGTGAGTTTTGTTGAAGCTGTTTAGTATGCAAGTATTGCATAAACCCGTTTCCTGCCTATAAAGTCATGGCACTCCCTCTGAATCTTCAACACATGTAGTCATTAATCATTCAATATATTGGGTCCTGTCTCTTAATGTTGCATATTTGATGCAAATATATGAACCATTAAAAACAGCCAACAGCGTGATCCACATTTCCATCTCATTAGGCTACTGAACACAGAGAGAGAGAGAGAGAGAGAGAGAGAGAGAGAGAGAGAGAGAGAGAGAAGGCACAGCAGCAGCACAGTCCCTAGTGTCATCTCTCATCTTTGATCTTTTTTTAAAACCAAAACCCGATGTCAATATTTCTCAGGGCAGAAACTGCTGATATTCTGCTCCAAGGCTGAAATATATCTGGTTCTAATTATAATGTAGACTACAGTGACTAAGGACTATATAAGCCATGTTTGGCGAGAGGAGGAGAGTACAGGGGGCTGAGGGGGCATAACAGAGAGAAGAGAAGTCTTCCTGTATTTGTGCAGAAGAGCGAAGGCTGTGTGTTATTATGAGTAAATAGTTTAAGTATCCAAAAGAGCTCTCGGAAAAATACTGGTCACGGACAGTGTAATTAAATATCTAAAGTAGCCTCTAGTCTCGACTCTCTGGGGCAGCAAAATGCACTGCATGGGTGAATCATGATTTCACGTACAGTTAGGCTGCTACCCCACTGACGGGGTCATTATTTATTATCACAGCGGAACACATCTATGTCAAGAAAGCTCTGCGTTTTAGAGATATAGGTTACGGCGGACGGGTGCAATGCAATGGGACAGAAGAAACGGGGGGCAATGCAGTGGGCATCATTTGAGGCGGACGGGGAAATGAAATGGAATAATAATAAATGTTCCATCTGTCTGGTCCAGTTTTTCTCTGTTTGATCAGCAAGAACAGCTGCCGCCTGCCCTGGTCGTCACTGATCACCACTTTCACCGGGGACTGCTCATAAGTCCGACATCTCATTAGTCCTAAATTGGTTAGGGTGATTGATAGGTGTCGGACTAATGCGATGTCGGACCAATGCCACGATGGCACCCTTTCACCATGGAATGGATAGTTTAGTTTCCAGTTTCCACACACAGCCTGCTACAGTGTAAACACTTCAACATCCAAAGGAAATAAGATTTACTAGTTGTACAAGCTACAATATTTCCAAAACAAACAAAAGAAAAAGAGCCAGGTTACTACAGTATAACAAAACATAGGCTAAAACAAGTAGTTTAAAACATTACTCAGTCATGGATTAACCCAATTCAATTCCCCAAAAAAGTTTCCCACTGTCAAATTAATTGAATATATCGAGCCTACCTTTGATGTCTTTGCTTTGCTGCGCCCTTCTTTATGAAGTTAAAAGTGTTGAACATTCAGTTTGCTGCAGGACTGTTCCTGTGCCCCTCCATGCTTGACTTTTTACGCTCCACTCCCTGTTCTGTTCACTCACACAGCAAACATATCATTTTAGAAACGCCCTGCTCCGCTGCGCCACTATTTGCCTACGTTTTGGTTTATGCTCCGTCGTGCGACGGTGCCGCGCGCCGAAAATACTAGCCGATCTGTCTTATCTATGATCTGGAAGATCACACCGAGCGTGTCTCCTTTTGGTACCGCTATCTATACGTTCATAATCATATTAATATGAAATGTGAGTCTGCGCAATCATAGCGTGCCCGTCCCAAAACATGACTTTGGTGAAAGGAAATCCAGTACTTTCTAATCTGTGCTACTTTGTAGTGTTGTAGTACTCGAGTCAATGACTCGTCTCGAGTCAGGACTCGAGTCCAAATTTTCACTGACTCGGTCTCGTCTCGGTCTCGCCCTTAATTTGACTTGGACTCGTCTCGGTCTCGGTCTAATTTGACTTGGACTCGCCCCCCACCGAGTCCACTCGAGTCAAGTCACTACAATGCAATGAAATAAATGTTATATCCATATGAGGAGCGCATTCACGTTAACATTAAGAGAGCTGCCTTGTTAAGTAACAGAGCATTCTGACGCGCATCTGATAGGCACACAGTAGTAGCACACACGCACACACAGGCACACACACACACAGAGCCCCGCTCTGCACAGCAGCAAGCATCTAATCTTCCCAGAAGTTATTTTTTTCGCCAAACAGACAACAGCACAACAGTCCACTTTCCTCTTACCTGCAGGATATCCTTGTGTCCCCAAATAAATAAGTCCTAACAGCTTCCAAACACAAGCCTTTGTGATCATGTGTTGTGTAGTTTAATCCACCCGCACAGCTGGATTAAGAATTTACGTCTTTTTGTATTTCCAGGTGTAGTCTATTACTCGTTAAGCAAGCCTCGTCCGAAAGTTTTAAAGTGCACTGATCAATAGAGAGAAGTGTAACATTGTAAGTCCCTGTAGAGAGGTTAAAACGAATCAAAACAACTTGAAGCAGTGACATGGGGTATTGTTTTGCCTTGTACTTGAAAGGCATCAGACTAATGACATAGGGTAGCCTACATTTCTCAACTTAAACAATGAAATGCAGACAGGCACATACTGCTATGTGTTTGAATGGGAAAACCTTATTTATTTATTTTAGCTTTTAGTCAAAATAAAATATTAAGATAAGTTTGTTTGAAAAATGTTTTGCTAAAATCATGCATGCTCTATTTCAATGCAACTATAACAGCAATGTTTAAAAATGTTATAGATTACAGTAGTAGACATAATTATTTTTTAAATAATATTATTTTTGTTATCACTTGGCCTTTTGGTGCATGGGCATCAATATTATATCCATATCATGATATTAGACTGGATAGGCCTAATTATCGGCTGTGATTTGGGATATTGTACTGCATGTATGCCAAGTCTTATTTGTACACTAAAGTACTTGTTCTCTGCCTGGGAGAAAATTTTATTGTAGCAACTCAAATGTCTAGTTCTTAGACAGAAAATTGGTATGGGAAAAAACTACCTCTCCAAAAAACTCCCTCAAACCTAAACCACAGCATTGACAGCAACCAAAGGTAATTTTGGGAGACCTATTGATTTAATTAGAAGACAAGCCATTAATTTGAAAGGTATTGGTAGGAAACACCAGACAGGTGCATGCACATGAACGGGGGGTTCTTGCATTGTTTGTGTGTGTGTGTGTGTGTGTGTGTGTGTGTGTGTGTGTGTGTGTGTGTGTGTGTGTGTGTGTGTGTGTGTGTGTGTGTGTGTGTGTCCGAAAAAAATAATATATATATTGTTTTCTGCAGCCTACCTATCAAAAAAAAAAGGAAAAAAAAGAAAACTGGACTCGGCTCGGTCTCGCCTACCATTGGTCTCGGACTCGACTCGGACTCGCCTCCCATTGGTCTCGGACTCGACTCGGACTCGGCCCCCTCCCAGGGGCTCTTGACTCGGACTCGACTCGGACTCGAACCCCATATGACTTGGACTTGACTTGGACTCGCTTTAGGTGGACTCGACTACAACACTACTACTTTGTTACAGTTATTATTATTGTTTACATAATGAATATAATATATATGTTTGGCAGCCTTTAACAATAATAATAGACAGTATGCTGTTGTTATTGGCGTAGTGTCCGCGCTGTTCTGTCTCTCGATCAACATGTTCAACTGCTGGATTGATATTTGGGGGGAGACCAGACCAAACAAACGGACACGATAGAGCAATTCTTGAGTAAACAGCGACACGTTGTGGCCGAATGAAAAAAAAAAAAGTAAAATAATAGAAATACAGGTGACTACTATTTCTATTTCTAGTCACCCACCCAGTACAGTACTAATTTATTAAAACAGTGAACATAGGCTTTTAAGCCGTGACATCATTTTGTAGGCAGAGGAGAACTCTGCCCCCAGAGCATTTTCTGTCCGTCGCTATTTCAACAGATCCGAGACAAAAATAACGACTAAAGTATAATTCTAACACTTTCCTTTCAACAACAAAGAGAAGAAAAATTTGTAAATAGTAAAAATAGTAAAAAGATTCACGGAAACTGGGGGCAGAAATTCTCCTCTGCCTACAAAATGATGTCATACTTAACAGCCCCATTACTACACAGTCAGAAGACTAGGCCTACTTTTCCTTACATCTCGCCACTGGAAAAACATTAGGCCTACCTTTTGAGAAAAAAAAAAAGTAAAAACCTAGCTGAAAACGAATCAGAACTAAATTCAATGAAAGTCAAACCGAAATACAAAAAATAAAAAAATAAACGAATACAAATCGCACGATTCGCACTACACATCCCAGTTGTCCTTGCGCCGGTTTCCCGTCGTGCTTTGCGGGCGTTCTGTGTTACGTCGGTTACGTTACGTAGGTTAGGTTACGTCGGAGTAAAATCTCACGTACGTTGATCTCGGCATCGCGCGTGTCCACAACGTACTGCTCCTTCTTGTTCATTGAAAGAAAAATAACCCGTGAACATGGCGACAGACGGACCGCCGGGGACCGACTCTCTCCCGTCCGACTTAGGCTCAGCCATCGCCGCGTTGAACACATGGAGCCACCCGGAGCTGCAGGGCAAACTGGGGGAGCTGGGAGCGCCCAACATGGGTAAACTATTCTCCTTTCTGCAGGGGACGAATGACAAGAGACTGGTGAATGTGGTTAGCATTCATGCTAATGCTAGTCAACACTTCCGTGCAGCTCGGGGGTTTGGGGCCTGCTCTGTTGACATTAAAGTTGTGTTATTGGTTATCATTAGTGTTATTCACGCTGTTTCGTTTCGTACTGTATTGTGAAACAGGGAAAAGTGCATGCTTTGAAGAACATTATAACCCTTTGTCTCTGCACTGGGTATCTTAGCGACTTAGCCTCGTACTTAGCTATTATTAGTCTGCTTTTAGTTTGCTTGTAGAAATGTCCTTTTGCAGCCATGAAGGAATGTAAGGATGCTGCAAAGGATTTCTATATTTTGTCCCTTTGTGTTCCTATGATTTATTCCCAAGTGACATTTTCTTTTCTTCTCCCCAGGCCCCAGAGAGGAGCTCATTGACAGGCTGAAGGGATATATGATTCAGGTAAATAAATGTTCCCGACTCTTTAATGTCAAATGACTTCACATTTGTTGTTGACAAAATGGTCAAATGAAGCCTGATGTAATCAAAGTTAACGCTGTTGTTGCCACAAATCAGTTATTTCAGCATCTTGTCAAAATCATGATGTGTGTCTGTCAGTATGTTTTATCTGGTTTGTTGTTGCTCTCTGCAGACTGGGAACCTCCTTAGCAAACCCAGAGATGACAAACCCATGGGCTCTCAGGTAAAACACAACGCAACAAATGTCATCTGTGATTGCACATAATTATAACTTCAGAAACACTTACCCAGCGGAGTGGTGTAGTTAATATGCAGATCACTGCTTGTGAAAAAGGAGATACTGCTGCATGTCGTGTGTGCACCTGTAGACATTTTTCTTCTCATCCAATTTCACCAGATGTCAGGCAGGCCCCCCATGCCTCCGATGCCAATGCCACCCATGCCCCCTGGTATGGGCATGCTCCAGGCCATGAGCATGATGTCCGGAGGGCCCCCTCCTCCGCCGGGCATGCACATGGGCATGGACGGCCCCCCGGGCATGCCCCCTGGCATGTCGCAGGACGACCAGCTGAAGATGGCTCAGCAGAGAGCGGCAATGATGCTCCAGCAGGAAGAGCGAGCCAAGCAGCAGGTGACCAACTGAACCCTTTACATCGTTAGATTTTAATTGAGGTTAGATGTGTTAGGCAAAAGACATTGAGCTAAAACTAATGCTTAATTTAATTTGTACGTCGTCATGTGGCGGTGCGACACTTTGTGGTTTCGGCACACAACGCCATTGTATGATGAAGTATAGAACAGACTTAATGTGATTTACAGAATCCATACTGCTGGTCGGGGATGTTGTTTAGTCTATTCACTGTGACTCAAGTATGCCATGGATTGTTCGTTCAACTTTTTGATTACTTTGGAGAAAGAAGTATGTGGATGGGGCTGTCATTGTGACTTGTCCTGGGGGCAACATTCCCCTTTGCTCACTGATAGCTAACCAGATACTTGGTGTGCTATGATTCTGTCTGGATACTTGTTTTGTATTTCCACTCTGCCCTTGGTTTCTTGTATTTTTACCATCCTAGTACCAAATGATAAAAATGTCTAGATGGGCAAGATTTCATGAAAAACACAATAACGGCAGCCGAGATTAAAGTCATACTACCCAGGTCGTAGGTTTGTAACATTTTTCTGAGGTCAATTTATTGCTCAGTTACAATTAGTATGAATGTGTGTGTCTGTGTGTGGTTGTACATGTTACAGGGGGACTCCCGTGTCATTGACGAACACCGGAAAGAACAGGAGCTTCTGGAGCAACAAAAAAGGGTGTGAACATTTTCAGATTGTATTGACAGATTGGCTTTACACTTTCTTCCTGAAATGAATATAGCATCTAAGTACAACACAGCATAAACACTGCATATGCAAACTGTCTGTCGCCAATGAGCTTTTCTTAACGTCTGCATCTTTCTCCCTCCCTCCATCAGGCAGCGGTGCTGCTGGAACACGAGAGGCAGCAGGAGATGGCCAAGATGCAGCAGGGTCCACCTGGCGCGCGGCCTGGCGACCAGGGCTCCAGGCCCCCCATGATGCCCAACATGCCTCCAGGTGGCATGAGAGGTACAGTACACACTACGTTGGTAGTGCTGCAGTTGTATTCAGTTGCCACCAGGCCTAGAATTTCGTCAGTTTAGGGGCAAGGCCAATTGGCCTTTGGTGTTGTCAAATTTTTGAGGGCACAAAGGCCAAGTGCCAGGGCAGGAAGGCCATCATTAAAACAATGATTTTAAGTCCACGCCACAGTCATAATTAATTTAGCTTAAACGTTAAGGTTTAATGTAATACCTTTCAATTAAATAAATATCAAGAACCTGTTTATTTCTGTTTTGCCATGTGCAGTGGTTTAAAGTAACTAAGTACATTTACTTAAGTATTGTACTTAATTGTTTATTGTAATTTTGAGTATTTCTAACACTTACTTGAGTTACTTCTACTCCACTACATCTCGGCTCCAAATATTGTACTTTTACTCCACTACAATTATTTGAAATCTTTAGTTACCAGTTACTTTGCATATATAAATTATAATATTATTAAACATACATGAACCACTTTAGCCCTATTTAGGCTATTTGAAAATAATCAAGCTTGTAGAAGAAATAGCAGATCTACAAGCCCAAGATGTGTCGCATAACTATGCATGGTGAGCTTGTAGATCTGCTATTTTCAAACATGTTGTACTTTTACTTTTGGTACTTTAAGTACATTTTGATACCAATACTTTTGTACTTTTACTCAAGTATATTTTGAATTTGAGGACTTTACTTGCAACGGAAGTATTTCTACATTGCAGTAGGCTATTGATACTTTTACTTGAGTAAAACATTTGAGTACTTTTTCCACCACTGGCCTTGTGCACGCACGCACACACGCACACACACACACACAAACTCCTCCCTCCCGTTCGCGGAGTGATCCCTTTCTCAACAATAATGTACTTTCTGACAGCTCAGCCTCTCGTGGAAAGATTAGCTTTTGGTTCCCTTGTATGGCATTTTGGTTGTTGTCCTGAGCTCAGCAGAGCTCCGTTTGAAGGCATTCGTTCGCACATTCGGATTTATTCAACAGGCTGCATTAGATAAAACTCCCGTTTAGCCCGGTGATGTTTTTGTGTTGTAACTTGTATAAACACTGTGTCGCGGGACTCCGTCGGCTCCACTATGCGGCGGCTGCTATGCTGCTACTACGAGCGTAAATGGAATCTACTACTGGTCATGTGCGCAGCTCAACCAACCACGCACTGCTGTTACCGTAATGACTGGAAAATCGCGCAGAGGGCATGTCATTTTTCGAGGGGCACACGGCCAAAGAGAGGGGCAACGACGGCCATGGCCGTCGTGGCCGCCGTGAATTTCCTGCCCTGGTTGCCACATTCCCATGTTCAGTTCTGCCAACTCGTTGCTAGAGGCTATGATGGAATCGGGTCTTCATTTATTTAACCAGGGTAAAACCGCATATAGATTTTCTTCTCTTTCAAGTGGGCCAAGAAGGCAGCATAATATGGTTTCACATAAAAATAATAATAAACACAAACAAATCGATATCATCTTCATGTATTTGAAGTTGAACTGATGAAATGATGATGAGGTTGTGGTGTACTCTCTGAAAATCATAGGCAAATTCACTTTTCTTGGTCGTTTTTTTTCCCGTATTCTTAGCGGGTGCAAGTGATGTTTTGCGTTTTGTTCAAATAAGTGTTAAATAGCTGTCTATATTCCAATAATAATCATTGCCAGCTTTATCATAATCTCCTTTTGCAGATCAAAATGTTTTGTGTTGTGGTACAGAATGTACCAACTTACTACATATAATATGTATGAACTGTCTGTGTGCAGGTATGGATCCGCGGGGGATGGATCCACGGGGTCCCTTGCCCCCTGGTGTGTCTGCAATGCCCAATCAGAGACCAAGAATGCCCCCACCTCCAGGAGAGGATGGCAGAGAGGTATACTTTGCTTCCTTGTGTTTCCATGTGTATTTCACAGGAGAGGTTTTGCACTAGATATCGAACATATAATAAGTGTCTCTGCTCCTGATGTTCGAATGCCATGAATTGTCATCACACCAGAGCACACGAGCGGAGTGGAGCGATGACTAAAGCCGATCCGCGCTCCAGAAGGCTCTTGTCCCACTCGCTCGTCGCTCTGGTCTGCCACTGGGCCGCTCCACTCCCCGCCGCTCCGTCGCTCAACTTGATTTTCGCATCTCTCGCTCCACGCTCCGCTCAGGGCCGTCAATCAGAGTTAAAAAAGTAGTTTGCTACCATGTCCGAAACACTTTCTCCTTTGCCAGTGTGTTCCCAACACAAGTGGCTGTGCTAACGTGAGCGTCGGCTTTGATGGAGACTTGGAGAGCTGTCCACTCGCCACTGTTTTGTTGGAAACATGCGGCGCGCGGCCCCAACAGGATCGGCTCGGAGCGGAGGAGGGTCGGCGCTCAGACCCATTATAAAAGTCGCTCGCTCACGCTCAACAAAAAAACGGCTCGCTCCGCTCCCCGCACCGCTCGCGCTCCACTCCACTTGTATGCTCTGCATCACACTATTTGTATTGTATTGATTTTAAGCTGAAATGTTTTCATTTTACGTTTTGCTGTTGTATTATTTATATATGATGTTGTAGTCTTTTCCTGGGCTTGCCTAATGTGTGGTACCGTTGGTTCCAGCAATGGCAGGGAGAGGAGGCGAGTGTCTCCGGGCCGAAGATCCCTCAGGCTCTGGAGAAGATCCTGCAGCTGAAGGAGATCCGGCAGGAACAGCTGACCGACCCTGCAGGTGATCTTTTTGACCATTCTCCTTTTTAAACCCAGAAATGTTGATTTATGTTATAATGATCAATGCCAACAACACAATTAAATCGTTAATCAGAGTTATTTGTGTGACAATTAATCGTCAACTAAAATGTCACAATGACGGCCCTATAGCTACATATAAACATCATGTCGTATTTCTTGCTCTGCTTTCCCATCAGAAGAGGACGGCGACGAAGGGGAGATGGCCGTGGAGACGAGCGGCTCCTCGGCTCTTGCCGCCACGTCTGAAAACGAAGACGACGATGGACAGATGTCCAAAAAAGATGTAGGTTTTCAAAAAGGAAACAAAAAACCCCCAACCCTGTACGCTTGACGTGTCCCTGTAAGAGTAGGAAAATGTTTCAGTGCTCAGGCTTACAGTTTTATTTATGCTGACCTCACACCAAACATTTCTAGCGATTTCACGATTGTAAGACAAAATAACATCATGGGAGTTTTTTTTTTTTAAAGATTTGTTTTTGGGCCCTTGCCTTTATAGACAGGACAGTAGACTGACAGGAAATGGGGAGAGAGATGGGGAATGACACGCGGCAAAGGTCGTCCGGGTCGGGAATCGAACCGGCGAAGCCGCGGCAACCATGCCTATGTGGCGGTGCCCATGCGGTATGCGCCCTGACCAGTAGGCCACCGGACGCCCCATCATGGGAGTTTTTATTATAATACATTTGATTTATGTTGCACTTAACATTTGTAACAAATCTCAATGTGCTACAGTACTACAGTATAAAAACATTTGCATATAAACAAAATAATTATCTCAAATAAAAAGTCTAAACATAGGTGTGAAAATGCCTAGGGTGTAAAACTTGAATAGCTAGCCAGAATTTTTACTAAAAAAGAAAGTCTTTAGTGCTCTCTTGTATTGTTCGAGTCTTGATGGTTTGGTGTTGGTCATAAAACATGACTTCATCGTGGCTTGCTTTGTTTTTTGTCGTGTCCTCACTTTTGTAGAAAAACCGCAAGCGGAGGAACCGCAAGAAAAAGAACAAAAAGCAGCGCGCCCAGGAGAAGCGAGAGAAGGCGGAGCAGAAGGAGAACGAGAGTGATAAGGACAAGGATAAGGATGCAGAGCCAGACAAAGATACAGAGGTGGAGATCGAGTACGTGACGGAGGAGCCCGAGATCTACGACCCCAACTTCATCTTCTTCAAGAGGATCTTCGAGGCATTCAAGGTGAGGCACTGTTGGAAATCCTGCAGAGTTCTTGTCTGCATGGCCCTGGATTGAATGTTGTCTAACACCTTCCTGTTTAATCTCTCCTGTGGCCTCTCCATCATAATTTCGGATCTTTCTTTTTCTCTTGACTCTCCCTAGCTGACCGACGACGTGAAGAAGGAGAAAGAGAAGGAACCGGAGAAGGAGAAGCCAGAAGCGGTCGTCATGAAGAAGAAAGGCTTCTTGGAAGAGAAGCTGAAGGACAGTGACGACGACGACAGTGATGACGTATGTTTGTGTGTGTGTGTGTGTGTGTGTGTGTGTGTGTGTAATGGCAGCAGGTGGTTGGAAAGACGATTAAAACATTAAGAAACCAGGTGATCCATATGCATGCCGTATTGATTAAGTTGTGATCGGGAAGTGGAACCGGAATGGGTTACATTTGGAACAGGTTTATCACACTGTCAGAGCTTGTATGAGGACTTCCTGTCTGCTATGCAATTACAATACTGGTGGTTCTCAAACCTTTTAATTTCAAGGACCATCATAACTCTGAGAGTGTACAAATGGAACCAAAATGGTCCTTTAGTTATAGAACTGTAACTGTCCATTTGGAACCCCCTAGAATCGTTAAAATCCCAAAGGATCCCGACCCTAGTATTGAGGCATTTGTTACTGTTTAGATAACATTACAGGACTGTCCACGTGAACATAAACATAAGGAGTAGTGGTACAATGTGGGAACAGCCACACTGTGCAGGGTCAACCATTTGAACCGTATTCAGATTGTCCGTGAAAAGGTTTAAGTTGTTTTGCTCAAGTAACACTGTTGTATATTTGTGTGTGGCGTGTGCACAGGATAACATGCACAGACCAGACCTGCCCAAAATGTCCAAGAAGAAAATGAGGCGGATGAACAGACTGACTGTGGCCGAGCTCAAACAGGTACAAAGCTATGTTTATTTTAAAGATTCGTTTTTTGGGGCTTTTATGCCTTTATTGATAGGACAGTAGACTGACAGGAAATGGGGGAAGAGATGGGGAGTGACACGCTGCAAATGTCGTCCGGATCGGGAATCGAACCGTCGCCAGGCATCCATGCCTATGTGGCAAATGCCTAAGTGGTATGCACCCGGACCAGTAGTCCAGTGGGCACCCCCTGCTATGTTTATTTTAAAGCGTGCAGTGGACATGTAAGAGACTGAATCAATTATTATTAGTTCCCGTTGAGAAGTATAGATCTGCAGCATTGTGGAATGAAGCACACAGACGCGATGCGTCATTTTAGTACAATAAAGTTGACATTTTATACAATAAACTATACAATACAATCAAGTTTTGATTCGATCTGGACCTTACCTGCCCCTCCTCATCACTTTAAGGCTGTTGTAAGGAAGCACAGTTGTCTCTTTTAATCTACTCCAGCTTTAGTTTAGTTTTTAGCACATTGTAATATAAAATATAAACTATACCTATCAAAGAAAACAAGTTATTGTGTGAGAAAAGGAAGAAGACTGCCGGCTTATTTGGAATCCTTAGCGTAGATTAAAAGTGAAATAAGAACAATACAAAAGTTGACAAGGGTAGCAGAACTGCAATAAAGAAATTGTACTGCTGCAAATTTGTAAAGATGACACATCAGAACTAAATCATTTGAACTACAGCAAGGAGGAAATAAGATATCATTTTTAGATATTTCTTAAATATTACCGAGTATAGTGATGACTTAAGTGATGCATCTAGAGAGCTCCACAGCCTCTAAATCAATTCTAATCTTCCAGTTGGTGGCTCGGCCGGACGTGGTGGAGATGCACGACGTCACGGCCCAGGAGCCCAAGCTCCTGGTCCACCTGAAGGCCACCAGGAACACGGTGCCCGTGCCCCGCCACTGGTGCTTCAAGAGGAAGTACCTGCAGGGCAAGAGGGGCATAGAGAAGCCGCCCTTCGAGCTGCCCGAGTTCATCAAGAGAACCGGCATCCAGGAGATGAGGGAAGCCTTGCAGGAGAAGGTGGGTTGACCGGAGTGAAGGATTGGGGAGAGTGTGGAGCTGGAGCATTGAAGTTATTAACGTAGTTGTTTAACTAAATTATTCTCGATTGAAACTCATATCGCTATAAGCTGCCACTTTGGCTTATATTCCCACCAAATCATCTTTTTATTCGATAAAGCCAAGCGTCTGTTTATGAACTTCTACACAAAATGTTCATTCACCTTCCGCAGGAGGACGCCAAGACCATGAAGACGAAAATGAGGGAGAAGGTGCGTCCCAAGATGGGGAAGATCGACATAGACTATCAGAAACTCCACGATGCCTTCTTCAAATGGCAAATGAAACCCAAACTGTCCATCCATGGAGATCTGTATTATGAGGTACAGTGCATTCTCTCTCTTTTGTTTTTGGTGTGTAGTGTGACTCGCATTGGTTTTATGTAGCAGTATAGTATACACATGCTGAAGAAAATCCTCTCTCTCTCTGTACGTAGGGTAAAGAGTTTGAGACCCGTCTGAAAGAAAAGAAGCCTGGCGATCTCTCTGACGAGCTGCGTATCGCTCTGGGCATGCCTGTTGGACCTGTAAGTATCCCCTCACACATACACACACCTAGGCCTAACATTATCGTGAATTTTGCTTTCAAGATCCCTGGTCCCACCATTATAGCCACTGGCCCAGGAACATTGGCGTTTCTTATAACGCATTTTATACTTGCCTGTCAGCAAGTTGAAATGTGTTTGTTATAGCTGTCATACACAGCATAGACATAGTCATGCTGCAGATTGTCAGTTATACTTCAGAATCATTTGTACTGTCACATCACTGGTTTAAACTTAACAGGTGTAAAACAGCGGGTGGAATACATTTTTGTCCAAGCACAGTCGCTTTAGATTAGAACAAGCGCATAATGTCAGCTTTGATCTGCAGACTTGGCAAAAGCCGAAATATTATCTGCATGGGCAGTTTCATCGATTGCACAATACGTCTGGCATTTTGTCCCTTGTACTCCCTGTCGCTGTCCTTCCATACTTCCGGTGACTTTAATTTCTTCAAAACTGGTGGTATTAAACAGTTAGACCAAAGCTGCAGGAAAGAAGCGCTCTACATTTGGTGCTGCAGCAGGCAGTTTTGAATGTGCTCGGTGAACTGCAGGGCAGGCTGTGTCTGCTACAGCTGCCTCTCAAATATTACATTTCAGTATACTGCTCCCATTCCCTTTCAGCTTAGTGAAATCTACAACAAATAGAATAAAAGTGCAGTAATCCTAACACATTCTTGCAGATGTGGCAGAAGGACAGCAGACTCTCACTGTGTAGAAACGTTGCAATAAGCCACTGTGTGTGTTAAACTTGATCATAATTTACATACAGTACTTGTCAGTTGCATCTGTGAAAGGGAAAAGATTGACAAGCAGTGCATTGTTGTATCCAGCAAAGCACAGGCAAGTTTTGCATCATAAAAATGTTTGTCCTGTTTCCATCCAGAACTCCCACAAGGTGCCCCCTCCCTGGCTCATCGCCATGCAGAGATATGGCCCTCCTCCCTCCTACCCTAACCTTAAGATCCCTGGACTCAACTCGCCCATCCCAGAGGTAAGGCACTTTTGTACATTACTCTGTCTGTCGATGCTTTTATTAAAAAAAAAGATGTATTGGCCATTGTTACAAGACTTCCCAACCGAAAACAACATTAACATTACAAGTTATTTTGCCGACCTGAAAAGAAGTAAGGTTTCTAAGTTGACTCTGGCCCTAGTTGAATAGCACAGGGGATAAGTGATATTTAGTGATCCTTTCCTTGTGGGAAATCCCACTCAGTATCTGTGATGATGATGATGACAATGTTCCCATGTTTTCTCTGCCCTCCCTCTTGTGCCTCTCTGTCCTCCATCGTCTTCCCTCCTTCAGAGCTGTACATTTGGCTACCATGCTGGAGGCTGGGGGAAGCCACCTGTAGACGAGATGGGCAAGCCTCTGTACGGTGACGTGTTCGGCACCAACGCCGGAGACTTCCAGGTAACCACTTTAACCATTCAGGCATTTAGCACAGTGGGTTCACAAACCTTTTCATGTCAAAAACTCTCATTGTCCCCAAATTGATGTTTTTGGCCATGGACGGACACCCGTTTGAAAATATATTTTGTGCCAGGAATCCCCAGAAGAGAAGATTTGTGTTGTACAATTTGTGATGTACAAGCTTGCTCTGAGCTTTTACATCTTCTATTTCTGAATAAGCGACGTATAAAATCTTGTTAAAGGGGTTAAAATGATTGTGACGCAGTATTAACACATTTTGCTGGAACGAACCGATATCTCTTAGCAAAATGGAAACACACCATTCCCGATGAAGCCGGTCGATTTGACACATGGTTTGAGTGTGTGAGGAGTAAAAAAAACGTGGGAGGAGTAGTGTGCCAAATGTTGGGTCATCTTCTTCGCATCTTCCCAGTCAAAGTCGGTGGGAAAATTGAATACGGTAAATGCATCAAAATGGTTTGTAGAAATCCTTAATTTGTCAGGTGGTGGTGTAGTAATTGTGATGGTTCCTGTGTCCAGGCCAAAGCAGAGGAAGAGGAGGTGGACCACACGCCCTGGGGAGAACTGGAGCCTTCGGACGAGGAGTCGTCGGAGGAAGAGGAGGAGGACGAGAGTGACGAGGAGAAACCAGACGAAACCGGGTTCTTCACGCCGGCGGACAGGTACTTTGACCTGGAAACGGATGTTATTGTAGCAGTTTGTATGACACAATGCAGTGTTTCTCAAACTTTCACATTTCAAAGTCTATCCTTAACTCTGACAGTGTACAACGGGTTCATTTGGTTCCATTTGTACACTGTCAGAGTTACAGACTTGTATGGGTCCATTTAGACCCCCCCTAAAAGAACCAAGAGGGTCCCTGGAATGCACTTTGAGAACCACTGACATATAACTCAATATAATATTGAAATTCAAATAACAATTACAGCAAATAACAATTACAGCATGTAGAGAGAGTGATACTTTGATGTTTTTAATATCAAGCTGTGAACACCAGTTACAGCTAGTTATTTATTTATGTTTATGGTTACACAGTGCATTTTGGAAACCTTCATTTTCGATTAGAAATGGCTTCATGGGAAATCAGTTCTTCCACCAAACATCTCTGTCTCATTAGCGAACTGCCGCTGTGTGGAAAGTGTCACATGTCTGTTCAGAGAGCTGCCGGGGTAAATACTCGGCATTCATTTTGTCAATATTTAAATATGGACAAATATTTAACAAGCTAAAAAGGCAAATTAGCGCTCAGTGAAATCACGAATCACGAGGCACACGCTGTTCTGTGGGCCAGGCATTAACATAACTTGCCGTGTAATTGGAGGTTCAAACACTTTAGATTGGCCCACATTTATTTCTCATTAGCATTTAGACTGGAAAAGGTGGTTTCATCTTTGATGGGTTGTGTAACTTAAGTTTCTATGTGCGTTTCTGGTGTGGTTCGGTGTCTGTGTGTTTGTCTGCATACACAATTATTCTCCCACGTGTAGCTAATATCTACTGTACATGTTTGTTAAGATTCTCTCTCCCTGCAACCCTCATTGTTCATGCAATAACATTGAGTGCTTTAGTTTTTGATGGTTAAAACAAAGATTATCCATGTTCAACATGTATTCAATTCCTATTTTTGGCAAGTCATTTGAATAAAAAAGCAGCTCTCACTATGCGCTGCAATGCAACACCTTGTTAGCTTGTAGAGAGGCACATTTTTTATAGAGCTCAAGTGGATTAAGTAAGCGATCATCTTATTTATTTGGCTGTGTGCTTGCGTCCACCAGGGTTTCCTGCAGGAAAAAGTCTTGACCAGGGGGGGGATCTCATGGCGCACGCGCAAAGCGCGTGCGCCGAAATTTTTTGATAATTAATTAATTAATTCGAGTAATTAATTCACTTAATTTTTTATATTAATTCTTATTTTTGCCCTATAAAAAACACATGAATGTGCCCATGATGACGGAAAACACAACTACATGCTATCATTCACATTTATTCAACATTGAATAACTACGTTTTTCACAGGACAGTGTAACTTGTTTTTTTCCCCCAGGTTAATCAACCAGCACTCGTGCCATATAAATAGAAGTCTACAGCACAGTAAAAAAAAAAGAAACATTGGTGTAAAGTAACTAAGTAGATTTACTTAAGTACTGTACTTATACTGTACAAAGGAGATTTTCAGGTATTTGCACTTTACTTGAGTATTTCCTGCATTCAGGAGATACCAGCCCTTATGTTTTCTTCAAATGTAAACAAACAGGGCTGCCATGTTTGAAAGATAGGGTTGGTATGGGGGTTAAACATGCAATTTCGCGATCGCGATCATGCCTAGTACATTGTTGGAGGTCCAAAAAGTTTTTTTGAGAAAAAATTTTTTTTTTGATTTTTTTTTTTTTTTTTTTATACCCTTGGGGGGGCGGGGGGGTTTTCAGGCCGGGCGGGGCGCCTGGCCTGTAAAGTGCTGCAGGAAACCCTGCGTCCACTTGTCTTACTTCATGGCATCTTATAACTAATATTTACGTGTGTGTGTGTTTGTCCCAGTGGTCTGATCACCCCAGGGGGCTTCTCATCTGTCCCTGCCGGCATGGAGACGCCAGAGCTGATTGAGCTGAGGAAAAAGAAGATCGAGGAAGCCATGGATGGGTGAGTCGGTGGTCTGTTCATAATGACACATGGTACAAAACCATGTTGTCTTTCTAATTAACTCTCTTACTGCCATGATAGGATGTCTTAAACTGCCATCAAAGTACCAGAACTGGTGGTATTAAACAGTTAAATCAAAGCTGCTGGAAAGAAGCGTTCTACATTTGCGATGTTATAGAAAAATGTCCTTCAATTATTTCCAAACGAAATCCTTTGTAAAATACAGGCGTATCTGTCATCAAGCCAAACTGACTGCAGGGGGTAGCCATTTGCAATGATGTCCCTCGATCGTGCCAGTAGTTTAGAGCATAGAAATGGAGAAACTAGATCCAGGCATAGAAAACGACCAGAAAAGTGATTCCGCCGCCATTGTTGTTTATGTGTGGTCGAGATTTGAGACCAGCGTTACGGGAGCTGTTTCTACTGTAGACACCAGCGTCACCCCTCATCTGCTCACAGTGCTCAGACAGGGTAAAGAACGAACGAACAGCCACTCGTTCATGGTCGTGCACTACTTGAATAAACCACTCGTTCAAACTGTTGTATTGTGTTTTTGTATTAACTCTTTTACTGCTATGAAGTGTAAAGAGTTTGCCAATGCTCCCACATGGTAATATCTGACCAATACTTAAAGTTCTAACATTTTTTAAACGATAGAGATACATTCTCAAGACAGACGGATTAGAAGGGGCAGACAGTCAAAGACGTGTAAATAACGCTGAACAAGATGACAGAGATCATTGGGTTAATACATTTGATGGATATAGGGTAACGGATGTCAGAAACACAGAACTTGGTCAAAACAGTACATACCAAGATTAGATTAGAAACTCAACACGCCACAGCCAACATGAACTTGACTTTTCGTGCAAACATGTTGGCTGCTCACCAAATGTGTCTTCTAAGTATACATAAACAAAGACACATGAGGACTAAAGTAGCCAGCTAGGACATTTTTAATATTCGAATATCCAGTGCTTGTTGTGGTGGATGGAATTTATATGAAAACGAACTCCCAGTGATTACATTTGACCTTTTTTAAAGTATGCAGGAAGTGGCGGTTTATATGTTGTTGTTTGACAGTTGTGTTTGTGTTATGCAGGAATGAAACGCCACAGCTGTTCACTGTGCTCCCAGAGAGAAGAACTGGAAACGTAGGAGCGGCCATGATGGCCTCCACACACATCTACGAGATGTCAGGGGTAAGGGACTCTGTGTGTGTGACAATATGTATAGAGAAAACGGAGGAAAGGAGGTTCTTTTTGACAATGAGTAAAAATCCCAAAACAGGTGCTCCTTTTGGTATAAGGAGTTGTATTGGACTTTAAGGCCAGTCCTTGCAACATGCAACTACTTGCAACCTTCATGAACCAATGGTAGTTGCAAGGAGTTGCATTGGTGTGGACTGGGCCTTAAAACTGTTTTGTTGCAAGGAGTTGCGACTAGTTGCATTGGTGCGGTCTGGCCTTTAGGGTGACCAAGTTAAATGGCAAAACAGGAAGGCGTTTTGTGAACATTTTTAAAAAGCTTTTTATCGAATTGGCTACTGTCATGGCAAGAATAAAAAGAAGGCACCTACGCATTATGGCACACAGCCTTCATCAGGTTGACTGACCAGTTCAGCCTTTCCCCATGGTGTGTTTTACAAAGTGAGCGTGATCACAGATTTACAACAAGTTGCACACCTACAGTACAGTATGGTGCACTGAAGATGGCAGCATTTAGATCTTCTGCTTTCAGCGTGCAACACTGGCGAGTTGCTAAGCATAAAGGAAGTTATGGAGCTGCATGAGAATTTCCCTAGCTGTCCCGTGTTTCGTGTGCTCCTGCGAGACGTGTCATCAGACGCCTGTTTCTGCGCATTCTACACATACCAACGCTGTGTGTACACTGTTCAAATGCAATTCTACACACCTACGCAGACATAGTTCATCAGCACAACCCCCCCCCCCCTTCCATATCCCCTCAAGCACAGTTATGTAATGGATGACATTCCGACATGTGAACGCTCACACATGCAAATTCAATACATGAGTCTGTAGTAGCTAGGCGTGAAATTCGATCCATATTCAATTAATTCAATACAGTTTTAGTTGACAAATAATTGACAGTACGTAGTATTGTATCAATTAAATCACGTAAGCTACGTCTTATCTACAGCTTGGAAACGATGAACCAAACTGAATGCTTTGTTGTACAGTATGTTATGAGATGTTTGTTTTTTAGCATCTGTGTAAATGTATTTTAATGTATTTCATTATGTCTGTTTGAGTTTAGATAACGTGTGTCCAGCATTTGTCATATGTTGTACGTTGTCATTTTATGATATTTCATCCATTAAAGAAATGCAAATAATAATCAACAGACGAATGGTTATAAAGATGATAGTTGTAGTTTTAGTAATACTAAACACTGACTCAAATGACACAGTATCCTGGAGATAGATTGTATTATGTTCTACAGTGTTAGCAGGTTGTTGCTACAGCAGTAGGTAGGTGTACAGTACATACTTTGGTACATTTAGTCTTGTGTCTTCTCTTTTAATTTAAAGCACCAGCAGTGCTTGTGTTGGGTGTATTTTTAGACATGGTTCCATTCCCGTTATGGCTGTAGTGCAGAGGCTGCGCTGGCCTGGATGCTCGCTCATCATAAAAGATGGTGTATTATTGGTTCATAAGTTGTTGTTTGTCTCTGGGGCAACATGATGAGTAGGACCCCTGCTGTCCCCAGCCTAAGCACCTCACATCTTGAAAGTAACTAGTTTGAATCAATGAGGAATCCTCATCTTGCCACTTCTGCTTAAAAGAGCCTTTTGGCACTGTCTAAACTAAACCATCCAAAATATAAGACTGCAAGAGAGGGCTACAATTATACCAAACTTTTTCTTTAGCTTGAATCCTAGTGTGTGAAGAAAACTATTTAGTGCTTTAGTTTAAAGTAACTAGGATAAACATCTGTCTTATGGAATTGTTCTTAAAGGTGTATTCAGTGATAATGAAAGTGGCCGGGGGTCATCTTGTCCCTTACTGGCCTTACAGCGTGGAGATGTTTAGTTTTTTATAGATTTTTACACCATTATAATGTTCTCGTTTTGATCATTAGACCCAATCACTGAATATCGGTAGGCCTACGTCTCCAGCTTCAGGATATTTATGATACTGATTTACTACCAGATTGTGGCATTTTATGAGTTCAGTAGTTTACAATCTAGCCATTTAGCAGACCTTCTTAATTCAGAGCGACTGTGGTTCTCAAGACCTTTATTTTGACCATCATAACTAAACGTCATAACATGACTACGGCCATACTCTACCCTGATTGGTCGAGGACTGGCTGGCCACCTCTGAAAACCGAATCTAGCTATGCTCGTGACACGGGCCATGGTGGAAGTCCTCAGCACACATTCTAGTGAGGTGAATGAATGGAAAATGTACCAATTATATTTTTATTTGAATGAAATACAATCACTGAATATACCTTTAATGATTCAACAATATTCTCTGTGTTTCTTTTATTTTTTATTTTTGTATTAATATTTCAGCATGTATTAGTTTTATTTATTTTTATTCCATAGGGCATTGGTTCTCAAAGTGTGTTCCAGGGACTCTGTGGGTTTCTTTTGGGGGGGTCTAAATTGACCCATGCAAGTCTGTAACTCTGACAGTGTACAAATGGAACCAAATGAACCCCAACAGGTTCATTTGGTTCCATTTGTACACTGTCAGAGTTAAGGGGAGACCTTGAAATGTGAAAGTTTGAGAAACGGTGCCATATGGGCTTCCCTCCCTGTCTCTGTACCTCCTAAACCTTCTTGCATTCTGTCATTTCCCCACTCGTTCCGTCCAGGCCATGGCGGGTCGCAAGGCGGGCGGCGGTCAGGAATCCCAGGGCGTGGAGGTGGCCCTGGCCCCAGAGGAGCTGGAGCTGGACCCCATGGCCATGACGCAGAAGTACGAGGAGCACGTCCGAGAACAGCAGGCCCAGGTGGAGAAGGAGGACTTCAGCGACATGGTGGCAGAGCACGCCGCCAAGCAGAAGGTATGGGAAGACATGGTAGAGATGAGAGAGAGAGCATGCAGGGGTTAAAGTTCTCAGTCCTGGGGACTGATTTCAGTCTTGAGGATTCCATAGGGTTAGGATCTGATTTCTGAGATCAGCGCAGATCTGCAAATAAATAAAAAAGGGGGAGGTGTAGCAATAGCCGCACATGAATGACACAGTCGTCAAAACGCTAGTCAAGTGATCGCCAAACTAAAAAGCAGTTATAATTTCAAGATCTGAGTATTTGAATTGGTCAGAATAGCAATAGAACACAACAGAACTTCAGAAGATACTTCTATAAAATGAAGTATGGATTGGCACACACACATTCATTGAATGCAGTTCAGAACTTCAGGGAAACACCCCAAATACTGTGCGCTGCACACACCATGTATAACAAATCACATATTGAGACATGGTCTGAAAATAGTTTTCAGTCTTGGGATTTTTTTTTTTTGGCTTTAACCCTTGAGCATGGTTATAGATGCAAGGAATGGAAAGGAGTGTTTATAGATGCTCCCGATGTGCATTTGGGAATCTAGATGGCATGTTATGTTGACAGATGCCAAGTCATGTCGACACCCTATAGTGCAGTGGTTCCCAAAAGTGAAGTTTGCCAGGGACCCAAACTAGTGAAAACAGCAGACCTACAAGCTCACAACCCGATGCTTCACGCCGTGTTATGAGCTTGTAGATCTGGTATTTTCACTACTTCTTAGACCTAGTTTGTTCTAATTCATGGAATTTCTTAGATTTTATGTATTCGTGAAATTACTTACAAAATACCTTTGAAAAGTATTTTGTATTCATGAAATATTCATTCACTCGCGACCCATAAAGATTGGTCTGTGACCCACAAATGGGTCCCGACCCACTGTTTGGGAAACAGTGCTATAGTGTGTATAGAAGGGTTCCCCAATTAGTTTTCCCCAAGGGCCGAATCATGTCTAGGGTACCAAGCCGAGGGCCACAACATTGCAGGGGGCGACGGCAGCGTTCCCGCTACTCCAGCGACTGCGACAGTTCAGATATCGTCGTTGTCAGGTGAAAATTTAAACTAGTGAAAACAGCCGATCTACAAGGTTGTGTGCTTGTTGATCTGCTGTTTTCACTACTTTTGTGTGACAGCCTTGTATGATTTGCGGATGGAGATACGAGATTTCCACCCGACAACGACTATATATAGTGTTGTTGCTGCTCTTATACCACCATTATTACTGGGGTTGGTGTGGGCCAGACAGTAGCGGCCCGCGGGCCGCCTATTGGGGAACCCTGGTGTATAGTTTCGATCCTAGATTACTATTTCTATGCATTTGATGTGTTTTATTACCTTGTGCGTTGTGCTGTCCTTGCTTATTGTAAATCGCTCTGCTAAATGCCTAAATGTTAATCAAAGCAATGCCTTTGCATCATTCTAAAAGCTAAATCAATGAAAATGAATGAATGTAGAATACAAAGCTGCATTTTCCCATTGTTTTGACGTTGATATTTTAGATTTTGTGGTGGCTGGCAACGTTAGACATTTGAGCCGTGCGCTGGCTGGATAAATCGAACAGGATCAAGTTGACATTTAAATTAAAAAGTAATTATTAATATGTGGTGCACGTCGGCACTGTGCTGCGGTAGGAAAAGTGGCGGCACGTGTCCCATATTAGAAGAACCAAGCACTTCTAGAAGTGAAAATAATGTTCAATCCAGTCTGAGAACTGCTGTAGGTTAGGTCAAGGTTCAAGGTTATTGGTCTCCCTCAGGAGAAATTTGTCTTGGAGACAGAGCCATATCTGCATTGTACATAAAAACACTTAAAGGAGTAGTTCACCACTTTTCAACCTGTCTTCATATAATAGGTCCTCACTAATGTTCATGATAAAATATCACAATGTTTTTCTACTCAGTCCAAGTCTCCTAGGAGAGCTGTGGGAAGGTCTTGTGACATCATCATTTTCCAAAAAAATAATAATTAATCAATATTTTAGAAAATAATATTTAGATTTTTATTATCGCGAGAACAATGGCTTCCACTTTAAAATTGCAACTTTTCAGGAATAGAAAGCCTGCAGTTTCTATAAGCTGGATTGGCAATCGATGATGTCACAAGACGATGGGTTTCTGACCTGCCCACAGCCCTCCTCTGAGAGAAAAAAAAAGAAGCTATTTTTGAGTGAGGACCAATTTGAAAAGTGGTGGAGTGCCCCTTTAAGACAAAAAAAGACAGATGACAAATAACAAAAAAGACACATTGCACCCACACCTAACGTACCTTGCTACTCAATCTATCGTTTAACATTTTAATTTACATAGGAACAAATGAGTGCTTATATCTATTCTAATGGTTCCTTTGAAACACAGGAGAAGAGAGTAGTGCTGCTAGAGCACTAGGGTACAAACTGTGTATTATTATTTTTATGCTTTTCCTTTCTTTTTCAGTTAATCCTAAATGGATGATTTGTATTTTCATGCACACTGTCAACTTTGTCCCATACCCCATCCCTAATATACACTATAGCTAATTTAAAAACAAAAAAGCTTAATTAATGTCTTGATTTATTTATTTTATAAACTAAAAAAATATATATTCTACCAAAGGCAAGGGTTGTGTGGTTTTCAGGCAGTAGTTGAAAACCGACTGCTACAGTATATTTATGGTTGTGTGATTATTCATATTTGGGTTATTCCCCTCCTACTCGACCACGGATCGTAAAACATGGTCCTTTACTGGAATAACGGTAGCGGCATTTGAGCCGGAAGGTCAGACAGGGTGCAGCGTAGCCTCTTATCAGTCCAACAGGGGAGAGATAAGCCCTCTGACTGCCCCGTTTAACCCATTTAGAACGGGTACACATTTTGTGTATCATTATTTTATGCTTTAACTATTGAAAAATAGCAGATCTACAAGCTCACAGCACGGCACCGAGTGCCGCGCTGCGAGCTTGTAGAACTGCTATTTTAGAAAAATCGTGAAAATTAGAATTTTGACCCGATTCTATAAGTGTCTTTTGAATCCTAAGGTTTTTTTGAAAAACCTATGTTTCTGTGTCAGCAATCTGGCCTAGCCATCGTCAAAGAAAAGGTCCTCAAGAACAAGGTCTCTCAAGAACAGTCTGTTCTTGAGAGACTAACTATGTCAGTGGTTCTCAAACCTTTTCATGTGAAGGATCCCCAAAATGATATTTATTTGGCCACGGACCCCCATTTCAAAATATCTAGTTCCAGGGACCACCCAGAAGCAAAATTTGAGTTACAAACGTTCGCTTTGAAAATACATATATTCAAAGATTTGCACACATTTTCACGACTTTTTCAAAAATAGCAGATCTACAAGCTCGCAGCGTTCAATCATTTCTAGGCCTAAATGGGTTAAAACCCAATACGGCACAGAGAAGTGGGTCATGGTTGGGACCCACCCATGTGCAGGGGCTACCTGGCTAGCCAGAGTTCACACCAACGAGCAGGGCAAATATCGGGCTCTGCTCTTGTTTTTATTCTATGGGGTGAAGGGTCACAGTGAGTGTAACTAACACTACAGTAGTGGTTTTCATCAACATTTTTTCATATCACGTCCATTGTTTATTTGGCATTTGAGCCACCATTTCATTTAGCCTCTCAGACCCAAGACTTAGAAAATTTTGTTATCGTTGGATATGATTTTTGTCCACAGTTCTGCGCTGTATTGATGTGGTACCTTAGGAGAGATAACGGGCACATGTTGATCAAATTAGCAATTCTTCTACATTCTCTAATTGCGTAGACGTCTTGTAAATTAAGTAATGCAGATGGTTTAACAATCATTTAACTCTTGAGGGTGTAAAATGAAACCAAATGAACCCGTAAGAGTCCATTTTGTTTAATTTTACACTCAAGATTTAAAGATATACGAGTCCGTTTCGTACCCCCTCAAGGACCACTGGTGATCCCTGGACTACACCAAATCTCTTAACCGGAAATAGACGATCTTGTAGATCCCCCAGAAAGAATAGGTATGCTAGGGTTCAAGAGGTTAAACATGCTTGTATGTATGAAGTTGGACTCAATAATTGTAACGGCGTCATTTGCTCACTCGCTCTCTCTCATATCCTTGTCTCCCTGACCCCGTCTCTCTTTTATTCCTCTACTCCTCATCCTCACCTGGCCTTCGCCCTCTTGTCCTCCTCTCCTCCCTCCTCTCTCCTCCTCTCTCTCTCCACACACACAGCAAAAGAAGAGGAAGGCCCAGCCTCAGGACACGAGAGGAGGTGCCAAGAAATACAAGGAGTTCAAGTTCTAGACCCAGCAGCACCCAGAGACACACTGACACCAAGAGGAAGTGTTGCAAAGAGGAAGTTCCCCCGAAAGAGAAAAACTGGTGGACGACGGTATCCACATTTTTTAAAACACAGAACACAGCGGAATGTGACACCAGCCATCTGTTTAGACCCAGTGACGACAATGCTCCGTCTTGTCATTTTAAAAACGCTACAACAAATATGCTTATAGTACATTACCTAATGTAGGTAAACCCTGTCTGTCATGTGGAATCTGTGACATCCGTTTTCCTCCATTTTGTTTTGTTCTTTTTTTACATCTAAAATGTTTTTTCCATGTTGTAGCCGTGCTTTTCTGACTATTGTTTTTGTTTGTAAATAAATAAATGAGGTGACATCAGTCGAGCATTGTTCTCCTCCCTCAGCTCGTCTCAAATTGTGATGACCATAAATGCGCCGTTTGCTCATTTTGCAGATCGTTACACGACCCGGAGGAGCTGATATATCGTTGCTGTCGGGCAGAAAACTCCGATCTCCATATTTTAACTTTGGTAAATTAACGCCCTACTTCACTGGTTCTCAACCTGTTCAGGCCACGACCCCGAAAATATAAATAGTCACTTTAGAAATGTGCAGATACCCTCTATACACTTAAACTGTATGTTAGTTTGTTTTTGAGAAAACAATGTTGCACATTAAGTCAATCATCTGGGGACCCCCAAAATAATTTGGGGACCCCCCCGGGGGTGCAGACCCACAGGTTGAGAACCACTGCCCTACTTGACCATACTAGAGCGTCACATACAAGTAGTATATCTGCAAGCTTGAAACACGACACAATGTGTTTTGAGCTTGTAACTTTTACTCTTTTTCAATTTGAGTACTGAAAAGTAAGTTTTGGACATATGAGGTTTCCACTCGACAGCGACGAGTCGACATATCATTATTTGCCTTCATTAGTTAGATAAACCCCTGAGCCTGAGGCGGGGAAAAGTGGAGCGCTTTGTTTTTGGAGATCATCAGACAAAATAACAAGGTGTTAGATCATGGTTCGGCCACCAGAGGGAGACAGAGGACACCGTTGGTGACTGTCACCTGACTGGCTAGGAAACACAGTGACCTAAATAGCTGAAACAACCACATCATGCATACCCGGGTCACTGGTTCACTCACACACAGTGCAGGAATGTGTTCCCACTGCATCGCTGTAGACGGGCTCTGTACATCATAGTCTGTCCGGGGGACTTAGCAGGTAGCCACGAGCAGTTGTCCACATCACAGACGTATTGGCAGCACTGAGAGGCTTTGCAAGTTATTTCACAGACCGACTTCATGAGTTGAAAGAATTTATGAAATGGAAATGTCAAGGAAGGAACACTGTGTGTGGCCTAAATGGAACTTGTCTAATGAGGCTTGGCTGACACCCAGAGATGCATGACTTCATCTATTGGCACATATCTTTCCTTATGAATAGGTGTCAGTGATCCAGTTTTGCTTAAATATTTGTAATGACTATTACATAAACCCTTGCTATAAAAGTTCCCAAACTATAAATCCAGCCTGACAGTGTAGCACATGCCACACACATGTCAGCGCTTTTTAAATAGTTACAGAGTTTAGTTAGTTGATCAGCCTGTCCCATGCAGAGCTAACCTCGCTTTATGATGACGTTGCCAAACTGGCAGATTGGGATTATTACCATTCATACATTTGAATCCCCTTGATTATAATCTCTTTATCCGCTGAGTGGAGTAGTACACTTCACGGGCATGGCTGCGCAATGCGGACACAACCATACAGATGTGGTGCCGAATGCCAATGTGTAGCTCTACTTGTCCCTTTGGGGTCCACCCTATGTTCCCCAGGTTCTATGTTCCCCACCTCACAGCATTAGTTTTAGTGAGGTTAGGGGTAGGTTTAGGTGGTAAGAAAGTGGGGAACATAGAACCTGGGGAACATAGGTACGGTCCCGGCCCTTTTCCCTAATGCAGTCGTTCCCTTTTTGGGCTGTGACCCCCCAAAATGATCATATTTGAACTGGGGAACCCCCCACCCTGACAAGCTCTTGGAATGTAGTTTGATGACCAGCATTGGTTCCCTATGGACTCAGAGACACAAAGGAGACTCTTTGTGTTTCCATAGGGACAACTGCTGGTTATCAAATTATTGGCTTAGGAATGCGACAAAAACTAAAAAAATATCCATGAATTCAAGTCTCTGTGTGGTGAGTAATTGACAGGGAAAAGTCCCTTTAAGTCTTAAATACTTAAATTGTCAATTCACTGTCATCTGGGGACCCCCCAATAATTATGTGGGGACCCTCCTCGGGGTCCTGACCCACATGTTGAGTACCACTGCCCCGTTCCAAATGTCCTGAACTAAGCAGAAGTCCTCAGAAGGTGCTATCAGTAACCACTGGCACACTTTCAGTCAGGTGACATTTAGGACAAATGTGTGACAAACTGCTTACAGAGCCACGTCACATCCTAGTAGTCAGCAAGTTGTACCTCTGCTGACTGGATTGAGACTGCTTGAGTGATTGGTTAAACGACAGCGACCATGATTCATTTTTCTCAAACATTCATGAGAGATGTAGTCGTGCATAACAAACCTCATGTTTCAGGCACTCACTGGGCTGGCGTACACACCTGCTGTTCTGACTGCATGCCTCCTGGCAGTAATGATGACAAAATATTGCCCAGAAGCAAAAGTGCAAACACGGTCATGTTGACGTAGTGGAGGACGGATGTTCCTTTGTCTACCGGCAGGCCATATACCGGTTTTAATGATCATTTTGTCAGGTTGGGTTTAGGGTTTTGGGATTGGGAATTGGGATTCGTTATGATGCCCTTTAACAAATCCTGTATTTTAGGTCTATAGTCTATAGAAATGTTGACCTTGAGTCACATTTTTTGATGAACACAAATTCAATCATACAGTATTGCATGCATGTTATTGTATAGTGGTATAGTAGGTATAGTTCTAAAATTGAGGTGCAGGGACCCTCTGGGTTACTTGAAGGGGTTCCAAATGAACCCTTAAAGATTTGAAACGCTGACAATGTACAAATGGACCACTGTCAAGACTTATTTGGTTCTTGAAAGTTTGAGGACCACTGGAATTGTAATTTTTCATTGACATAGTACCAGCTCAAGGTTCAAGGTTGTACTCTGTGGGTTCCTTTAGGGGGGGTCTAAATTGACCCATGCAATTCTGTAACTCTGACAGTGTACAAATGGAACCAAATGAATCCATTAGGGTTCATTTGGTTCCAATTGTACTCTGTCAGAGTTAAGGGGAGACCTTGAAAGTTAATTGAGAAACACTGGTGTGCAACAGGTTAGTATATTCAACTTCACAGTATATATATGTATGTACAGTAGGTGCAATCAACTTCAAAGTGTATTTATGTTTAGACACTGAAGCTCTAGCTGACAGTGTGATGAAACCGGTTCCGGAAACTGTACCAAAATGTTGATGGAACCTATTCCGGTTCCTCATTGTTGGATCAAGTTGAGGGTACAGGCCTCCCTCACATCACCCAGCCTCTCGTCTGCCTCACACACACCTACTAGCCCTATACGTGTGTTGGCAGGGGAAGAAACGAAACAATGACTGGTGGGAAGAATATTTTCAGAAAACACCTGAGGCTTTATCATAAAACAAAAACAAGCACATGGGTCTTACTCACTCACAGCCAGAGCCAGGGTAAAGCCAGGGCACCACTATCACTATCACTGTCTGGGGAAATTCCATGCATCATTATTTATTTTCTGTGTGAAAGAGGGATTATCTTCAAATCCAAACTGAAATTACTCTGAAAGCAAATAACCAATGTGTTTTTTTTAATGTCTTTTCAATGGGTTTTCAATCGATTCCCACTGTTTGCAATCCTCTGTCAGTGTAGGTTACTATTGCCATTGATTCTTTCTGATATGTTTGGCTCAAGATAACCACAAGCAGTCAGTCTTGCAACAATGGGGCTTATTGTCCAACATATGAAACTCAATATGACCAAGATTATAGTCAATTATTACTAGAGGTATGGGCTATATTTGTCACAAGGGTGAAATTTATAATAATTGGAAACTTTCAATCAATGTAAAAAAAACATATGAAATATTACTTTATTAGCCTATAGTATTGCACGCGCACACACACACACACACACACACACACACACACACACACACACACACTCTCTCTCTCTCTCTCTCCCCCTCTCTCTTTCCCTTTCTCTCTCTCCCCCCCTCTGCCTCTCTCTCTCTCCCCCTCTGCCTCTCTCTCTCTCTCTCTCTCTCTCTCTCTCTCTCTGCCTCTCTGCAAAGGGAGTCATGCGTCTTTAACTAGAGGCGTAGCTCCTTTTGCTCATTGTGTGCGACTTCGGGGAGAAATTTCCGCTTCCTGCAACCGATAAACACACCATAGCGAAGTTGAGTCAGAAGGGAGAGAGAGAGAGGGAGGGAGAGAGAGAGAGAGAGAGAGAAGACGCTGACGGGTAATGTTATCGTTATTAGCCCGCGATTAGTAGAAATCGGATCAACTTTCGTTTCGATCGCCATAGACGGGGAGCAGCACTCGGCGGAGCAGCAGACCGTTGAGAGGGACGCATCGGTGGGTGATCATCACCATCATAGTATAGATCTTGTATTGAAAAGCCCGATCGTCCAGCAGCAGCAAGCAGCCAGCCAGCCAGCCAGCAGCCTCCATCCAGCCAGGATGTCGGAGCGAGGAGGGCTCCCGCGAACCGGGGGGGTCCCCTCCCCGCACATGCAGCCCTCCAAGCCGGTCACCATCTCCTCGTCCAGCCGCCCCGTGCACATGAACCTCTACGCCACCTGGGAAGTGGACCGATCGTCGCCCAGCTGTGTGCCGAGGTAAGCCGGGGACGGGCTGCTTATATTGCTGGCTGCTTTGACACGGCGGCTGCGGCTGTATGTTTGTCTGTCTGCGATGTGTGGTGTGACTGTGATGTGATGTCCTGTTATGATTTTTGGAGGAATGTTGTCAAAATGTCAACAACACACCGTGACATCTGTGTTGTGTTGTGACCAAGAAGCCAGGGCGTTCTAGGTTTCTACAACCAAATGGACTAGTACAGTAGTTGGCAGTCAGATCACATGCCTTTTTTTGGTGTCAGTTCCTCCTGTGTCTCTTGTTGTCTCTTTTCATTCTGCTCTACAAGCTACAAACTCCCTTATCGCCCCTCTCTTTATGGATGCAGAGACTCATAAGCAGACTATCTGTTGCATTGTCACCATTGTTGCTGATTTGCATCCAATTATGTGCTTTGAACATTGGCAGTGTGTGTGGCGATGATCATGTCTAGTCTAGTCTTGAGGAGGAGGCATTTTTGATCATAATTTCGTGTACATCGATTATGGTGACTTGTTCTGGCATGCAGGGCAGACATCAAATGACACATTCCTTGGAGTCTTCTCCCCTGATTGATTGACGGACTGATGTTCGCAGCGTCGACATGTGTAGGCTATGATCTGTAGTGTACTGTAGGCTACTGTAAGTTGTTGGCTGAACAATGAGGCAAAGCCAGACCAGACAGCAATGCTCTTGGCTGTTGTTGGCTAGACAGACCACCAGCTCCTTGCAAACAAAGACACCTGTCTCTTGTTGTGTTGTTTTGAAATTGGAATGAATACAGCAGCCGGGCTGTAAGTAGGCTATGCATGAATTGATTGTGGTTTGGGTTAAAAAATACATCACATTTTTCAATAACATATACCGTAGTTGAATGAATCATCGTTATGAAAAATGCAGCCTTGAGGTGTTGAGGGAATTATCTACCAAAACCATCTCACCATTTTGGCTTTCCCCTTTAACCTGTTCATTACCTGACTTAATTTACATAAAGACATAGGCTACATACACCATGAGGTACATTGTCAAGCTTTTTAACCAAGCTACTTTAGAAAGAGAACATGGTATGAATAGGAACAGGAATATCACAGTTATAATGCTTATAAATAGTGTTGTCTGTTATTCAGTCCTTTTTGCTTGTAGAAATTGGATATTTTTTTCTTTTCACATGTACATGTTTGCACAAATATATGAAATAAATCACAGTTGCACATCGCTTTATTGATGTGCAGTGCACTCGCATTGTTGCAGCTTTTCTCACACAGATAAAGGCATCTTTCACATCTGAGTTATGTTCCAGACACACTAAAAAGCAACATAGATCATCACAGCACATAAGTGGTCCTTCTGTTCACTGGCATTCATTGAGCTTCTGTCAGTGACCGTCATAGAACCTATACTGTATGTCATGAGGAATATTAAATATCAGGGGTTGGCTGCTTCAACCCGAAGCCCCTGTCATATGATCCATGTGCCCGGTTAAGCAGCATTGTATGAGGGATAAGAGGTGGAACTTAGAGGATTTGCTAGCTTATTTTGATTGAATTGTCTCAAAATATGCTGCAGGCGGAAAGGAAATGCTGTCGCAGGGTGATGTCTGTACAAAAAGAACCATAAAATGATACAAAATTAAGTTACATTATAATGATATCCTATTCTATTTGGTTATGCAGCACATATGACATAATACAGTGGTTGACGTAAAGGTCTCAGAGGCACTTGCCCATCGGGCAAGTACAGGTTATGTTCTACTTGCCCAAAGGTCATGCGCTCATGCCCACTTGCCTGTAAAGTTATAGTCTGTTTTTGGAGCTGTGTGGAACACAAGCTCCCTATACGTGGCCGTGTGTGTGGGTCTGTCTGTCTGTCTCCGTGTCTCCGTGTCTGTCTGTCTGTAGCCTGCAGTAACCTTTTCTGACCACACATGTTAAGGGAGGGGCGCTGTTGCGCACACACACACACACACACACACACACACACACACACACACACACACACACACACACACACACACACACACACACACAGCTCCACTTCGAACAGAGGTTCGATTTTTTAGGTATAATTAGCGCTCGTAGAACTGCAATGTTAAATCCAATTGATAACTGCTGAGTGGTGACAGCCGATTTGAAAAACCAGAATGACTGAGTGCATGCTGCTAGTTGTAAAAATGTACTATTGTTCATAGTATATAGCCATAAATGTTTAATGAAGACAAAATGCACTTGCCCATCAGGAAACCTGAAAGCAAAATCCACTTGCCCGAATGTTTTATTTACTTGCCATGAGCAATCAGGCAACCTTTAGTGTCAACTCCTGCCATAAAAGCAAGTGTAGCATCTTACAAATCTGTGCCACACTACGCACAGTAATGTAACATGTTAGGCTTTCAGAGCTGAATGAACATCGCTTGTATTACCATGTAGATTCTACGCTGTAAGCACTGCTAGGCTGTTAGACTTAATATTTTATTGAACAATGTCGATACAGGCTAAACAAGAGTCAGTATTTTCATAGAGGGACTCGCTAGCAGCGATGCAAGGGGCTACTGAACGTAATTAGTAGTTAAGCCTGTGGTGGTGCAAACACCAGAACTTATGTATGCTGACACTTTAATGCTGCCTCTGAAAGACTTTGGGGGAAAGCCTCCAGGGTCCATTTTGCCTTGTAGTATTTTTGGTGTGCGTGCACGCGCGCGTTTACACTCCATTTGTGAATAAATAGGTGCTCTTTTGGTTCCTTATGTTGAGTGCTGTGCATAAATAAAACATGTAATTAGCCTCCATGATGCACAGACTCCAATTCCCCATTGCCAGCTTTGCCTCAGATAACCACTAGAGTTGTTGACCTTGTTTGCTTTATTAGCCTTCTTGGGTGTATTAAGGATTAGGACGTTTTTTAAATAACAAAATACCCACAGACAGTTCCCTATGAATGTTTAATGACACCATTTTGAGATAATGTGATATGTTCATTTCATTATTCATCTCTGTGTTGTTGTTTTTTTTGGCATCGCGGCCACTCACGCAGCTTTGATTTCACAAGAGGGAGGAGGTGATTGAAACAGCATAACACAGGAAAGAGATAGACACATACAGATATACACACACACACGTACACACACACACACACACACACACACACACACACACACACACACACACACACACACACACACACACACACACACACACACACACACAGAAAGCTAGCAGCTGGTAGTCATCTACATTTAAATGGCTTTTCCCTCTCAGACACAACAAACAAATGGTGAACTATTCAGAAATCACAAGGCGATGGCTACCAACTTGTGACACACACACAACGTGTCCTCATCATGCACTGCATCAGATTAGAAGCCCCTGCTGCCACTGAGTTGCAATTAGCCTTATTCACGGCCCGCCCACCTACTTCCGTTTCTCAGTTTTCCCCGGGTGCTGACTTCAATTTAGAAGGGGAAACTATACTGGACTTAAAGCCAACAAATCATTATTTCTAACAGTAAAGTAAATTATAGTGCTTTGTGCCGTTTAGTATCTTGTGTTCTTGATCATGCTAGCCGTATTTTATACTTTACTATTCGGAAATTGCATAAAATTTGCGATTTCTGTGCTAACTCCATAGGCTATGGTAGGATTTACCCCTTCAAAACGGGACTTCAGCACCCGGGGGATGCTGAGTGGGCGGGACGGGAATAGGGCTAATATGCTTTGGCAATATTAAAAACCAGAACTGTTACTTTTTCATGATTCAAATTCAAACTAGTCCTTGCCTGTTCGAACATAATGTGCTCCGAATTATGTGCAGTTTGGGTTATGGGGTGTGCACACACAGTTAACAGTATATGAGGGATTGGATGTAGGAGTCTCAGAAATAATGTTGGAGAACCCAGATGTATCAGTGATGTCAGTCATCTCCAAATTTGGGCACTGTTTTCAGCATGCGGCTGTTACCATGGCGGCGATGCATGCGCAGTACAGGCGGCAGTAACAGTGATTTCAGTTATCTCCAAATTTGGGCACTGTTTAGTATCAGTGATTTCGGCATGCGTGTACATCAGACAGACAACGGACAGACAGACATTCAGTCATTTATTGGTAGGATATAGCAGTCGCTATAGTGTCGCTTTGCACTACGTTTAGAGCTTGTACAGTATATTTGCTACTTTTGATGCGTTTGTGTCGCTTGTAGTATGATGGGCGGCTTCTACAGGGCGTTAGTTTTGGAGATACATGTATGTGGTTTCTGCCCAACACCAATGATCTCATATCCTCCGTACCAAAAGATTGAGCTCTGAGCTTTGCCTCTGCGGTTTGGATGGATACAGGAAGTAATAATGTCAGGGTCAACCTTATTAAAGTATTTTACTTGGGAGCTGAGTGTGGCCCGTTCTGCGTTGTCTGCTCTCTGTCTCGACAGCGTTCTCGTTGCTTAATCCATCGTCGTCTCAGGAAGCGCTGCCCGCTCCCCCCCCCAGCCGAGGATTTGTTAGTGTAACCTCTTCCTGTCTACCCACAATGCCACTGGCGTGTTGCTTGTGTGCTGTTGTGGGTAAAAGTTGAATCAGCTATTCTCTGAATCCTGCATTGTGTTAAACGGGGATAAAGGTTGAACACATTCTTCTACAATAGTCCACTTTAGAGCTGCACGATTATGGTAAAAATAAATTGGGTCATTTTTGTCAAAGTTCTATTCTTCCAATGGACAATTAGTAGACAAACACATAAAGAGCTAGCCACAAATGACTATTACATAGCTTTGTAACTCTGAGTTATGAGGGTCCTTTAAAATAAAACGTGTGAGAACCACTATCCTAGTGGACTCCTAATGTGCCATACATTACATAGTGTCATAGTAAATTAGTGTCATACATATTCTGAAGAAAATCTGGAGACTGACATTCAGTAATGATCAAAATAAGAACATTATAATGTTAATGTTAAAACAAAATCTAAAATTTGCGCCGGACAAGGTCAAGTCACAGACATATTGATGATGACCCCTTGCTTTATATTGTAATCACAATTATGAATCAACTGTCGGTGATGATCTTTGGTGGGGGATGTCTAAAAGATGACTTTGTTGCTTATTGTGCATCTCTCTGTGCCATTTTTGTGGTCAAACAGTATTTAGGCTAATTGTTTCTGTGATTGTATTGTTCCTCTGAGAGCCTAATGGATGTTGTGCTTTGTACAAATGTTCTGGTCATTAATCCTTGTGTGTGGAGACCAGGTGCAAGAGCTGACAAATAAGCACTTTGAATTAATTGCCAGGTTTAAAGATTTACACAGATTAATTGTGAAACATAAAAATCTTTTTTTTTTATTACTTTCAATTAATTATGCAGTCATAGACTTGCAACTTTTTATTTGCACGCAACTCAAAAAGGGTTCAAGATCTTAGCTCGGGTGGAATGATTCATTTTGTTCATGATTCATTTTGTGTACTGTATGCCAGGGATTGTCAGTAGCTGACAACCAATGACAGAATAATTAAGAATGTGAAAATGTGGGGTGAAAAACACGTTGTGATCTTATCTATCTATCATCACACACGTTTGTGTGATAAAGAACAACAGAAGCATAAAACAGAGCTATTGTGTATTGCGTAACATTGTAAGACATTAAAGAGCGTAAATCTTGTCAATGACAAATGATCAATTTGCATACGATTATAAAAGGTAGTTGATAAACAAGTAACAGAAATGGCCATCAATATTAAATGTTCCTTATTAGGCTTGAGATGTCGGAGGTGTATGTGAGTGTTGATTGAACAATAATGTCACACTCATGACATTTGGCACAATCGAAATGTCTCAATAGAAGAGCAGGGAGACGAAACACAGCCGCCTCAATTGTATAAGTCATGTTGTATTAACCTTTTATTCATGAAAAAGCTTTTAAAGGAGTAGTTCACCCCAAAAAATACTTTTAATCAATTACACAAGCCATCAAGCCTTGAATTCATCACATTCCTGAGTCAATAATTTAATGACCGAGTCATCGGTCAGTAGGAAACTCGGTAGGAGACTCAAAGAGACTCCGCAGTCATCAAATTATTGGTTTAGGAATGCGACAAAAACAAAAACATCTCCATTAATTCAAGGCTTCATTGGGAGTGTAATTGATAGAAAATGAGTATATTTATTTTAGGTGAACTACTCCTTTTTAATTTGGAGGTCCTTGACATGGAAAACGTTCCAGAAGCACTGGCATGCAGAACAGAAGGATCATGGCGGTTTGTGTTTACACGGTCGTCCTCCTCTGCCCCTGTCCTTCTGGTCCACTGCCTCTTAAGTTCAGAGCCGAGTTCACCAAGTTCAGCATTTCTCTGACCTCACCTTCTTTCCCCATCCTTTCACCGTGAGAGGAATAAATCATTTCACACTGGCTCAGCACCCAGTTCTTTCAGTGCAGCGTGAGTGCTTTGTGGCGCCGCTGTCGAAGCAGAAACCACTTATCTCCATGTTTTAACTTGTTGTGTTTTTCTTCATAAATTAAGGCCATACTTGATCGTACTACAACGTCGCACAGAAGCAAGCATCGAACGTAGCAGATCTGCAAGCTCGAAACGCGGTGCAAAGTGAGGTGTTTTGAGCTTTTTAGATCTGCCACTTTTGCTATTTTTGAATTTGAATCCTGAAAAGTAACTGTTTTCAGAGATATGAGGTTTACTTTCCACCCAACGAGGCAATGACGCTGATTTCTTCCCTGCATTGTGTTGTTAGTTTATGTAGCGTCATCCACACTCACACACACAGACGTACAAGTACACAGAAGAATCTTTATGGCATACAGCTCATGAATATCAAAAGTCCACATTTCAAAATATTACAATATTACACAAGATGTATGTCCAATTGTCCATGAATTGAATAACAAGGACTTCCAACGTAAAAAAAGACTGTAAAAGGACTTATTTGGGATGTTCCTTTTAGGCAGGGTGTTTAACTGTACTTCTACTGTACTACATTTCTATTGTATTGACTATACTTGTACTGTTTGTTTTTTGTACCATTTTTGTCTAATCAATCAATCAAAAAGACCACTCAAAACAAAGTGAATGGCAAATTGAGTGGCAAAGTAAATTTCACATTGTTTAATGTCGTTTAATGCAATCAGATTTTCTGCTTGGATGTATGGGCTGTCAAGGCCAGAAAGTATTTTTTTGCAACTCAGTTGGCGTTCCTGCGTAACTTTCGGGTATGATGATGATGTCACGTGCATACCCTCTATAGAGAAATGTCAACCTTCTGAAGTCAGAGTTGTTTGAAGTCCAGTGGGAGGTTTCCACAGTCAGTTATGATTTGGGGTTCTATGGCATCTGCAATGCTTTTTTACACAATATTATAATTTCTTTAGATGGCTCTGTACAAGGTTTCCACCGACACTGCGACAATATTATGTACAGTATATTATTCACCTCATGAATATGCATAAATACACAATCATGCACACACAGGCATCTACACTCAATTTCACTCTCACACACACACACTCTCACCTCGTCTTACTCACAGCATGACCTGTATATACACCGTACACACGCACACACACACACACAGCAGTGTGCGGCTTGGCACCGTGCCCTGCTTGGCCCACTGGTCCTGCTCCTGTGTCACCGCAGGGGGGTGAGGAGTTGGTTTTTTTCACCGGCCAGCTAACCCTGGTAGCTTCTGCTGCTGCCCCTGGCTTCACACCTTAACGTCTCTGAAGAAGCTATCTCCCTGCGGCATGTATGAATGCATGTGTTTGAGGAGGTAGTCTACTCTGCTAGTCTGCAGCAGCGCAGCACATAGGTCACATACCAGCTACATGGTGTTGGCTGTCTGGATGGAATGTTGATGCCGCGTGCCCAGAGGGTTTACAACACCCAAAGCGAGGTTTTGGATGTAAACTCTTTAGGCTATCTGTCATCCTGCATTGTTTGTTTTAAGCAGCACTTGAACTCCAGCATCTATATTCGGGGTTGGGGATTAGTCCAAACCAAGCAGATCTATAAGCTCACAATGCGTTGCAACACAATGCGTTGTGAGCTTGTAGATCGGCTCTTCTGGGGCGAAGACATTTGGTGTAGGCGGAAAAAAACTGCAGGTCTGTTTATAGTAAGTATAGAGTGTAGGCTATAAGTTATTCTGGCTTCAGACCATCGACTGCCCACTCACCGAGTGGACTGCTTATATAGTCTGATATTCAGCCTATAGAGCATCGCAGCGGAAGTGGTTTCCTGGCTCCACTAAAAATCTCCCATTCAACAATTATGTTAAGCCTAGAAACAAGCCGTCCAGGATTCCAGTGAATCGCAACCATAAAACCTTTGATCCTATATAAAAACCTATTTTTATATTTAATTATTTGATATACAACATTTAACAAACACCCTTGGTTTAGCGTTTTTCAAAATGTTCTTTTCATGGATACAAAGGTTTCATGTTCATGATTCATCCTGGATGGCTTGGTCCTAGGCTTAACATGATTATTATAAATATCTATGAGGAAATGAACTGGGAGATTTTTTTAGTGGAACCAGTAAACCACGCCCACTGCGATGCTCCATAGGTGTACAGTACGTGGTTAAGATCTCCTCCTCCTTCATTGCCGCCGGCCGTCTTTGTGTGCAAAGCCTGCAGCGGCATCCCTGGAATGGAGCCCATGGCCGAGCTATGTCGCATTACCGAGGACGAGGAGAGAGCGGAGAGAGAAAGTGCCTTCGTGACCGAGGTCTGGAAGCGGGTGTCGATGTTGTGAGCAGAACACACTGGGATCTGTCTGTGTTCTCTCTTTCTTTAACCCCTTCCCTCCCCCCCAGGCTATCCATTTCCATTTAGCATCCTAGTCAGACCACATGACCACTTAAGCCCTACTTTATGCTTTGTCGTGCGACGAACAGCGGAAAGGGGCGATCTACAAGCTCATGAAGTGTCATGATGCTATGTGTTGTGAGCTTGTTGATAGGCTATCTTCTCAATTTTGGAATTTTGGCATTGTTGTGCTTGTACTGGCATTTGTGTGTGTGAGGCATTGTTAAAGCAAATTCTGATATAGTCTGTCTTAACATGCCGTTTAGTCTTAGTCGAGTGACTAGTATTAGTCAACTAAATATCAAAATCTATGTCTTTTAGTCTTAGTCTTAGTCAACAAAATGAACACTGGTATATGGGGGGAGGGAGAGAGAAACATTTTGTATGAATTACCTTTGACTAGAACTACTACTTTAGTTTCGCACCGCTGTCATGCGCCGCAAATAGCAGATGTGTGCAGCCATGGTACCCAGAGGATGTTTTCCTGTGATCTCAAGGACGACGATGAGAAGGGAATCCCTTCTAAAGACTGTCCCGTTGGGAACTCCTTCCCCAAAGACGCCTAAAGACCGGCTGACACATGCGACCTCGTGCTGCATTTTAAATTAGACGGGCGGTTTTCAACCTTTTTCACATCAAGGTCCATTATTTATCCGGCATCTAAGTCACGGATCACTGTTTGATGAGATGTAGCCTCTCAGACACAAAACCTAGAATATTATCTTATCGTTGGACAAGATTTTGTCCATAATTCCATGCTGTATTGATGCTGGTATCATAGCAGAGATAACAGGCAAGCGTTGATCAAAATAACCATTCTTCTACCTTCTCTAATTTGTAAATTAGGTAGCCTAATGCAGGTGTTTAACAATAATTTAATTCTCAAGAGTTAAAGATCTATAAGGGTCCAGGTGGTCACCATCTCCATCATTTAGCTGGGGACCACCTGGAACCCCCTCAAGGACCACTGGTGGTCCCCGCCTCCCTGGACCACTGGTTGAAAATTAAACCATGGCTTGGCTGACGGGAAAGGTATTCACAGATGTTTGTTGTTTGGATGCTTTACTCTACGGCAGATATGTGTGTGTGTGTGTGCACTCAGCATGCATGGCCAGTTCAGCATTAAGCCTCTTATGACGATGGTGTTGGTGCTAAAAGTATGTAACACATTTTTGTTCGACACATTTAGCTTAGAAATGTACAGTAAGTTACTTACCAGCGAGTGCAACAGTAGGCCTGTCTTAAATTCCTAGATTACCGGCTATTACAAACAGGCAAGCCATGCACACACAAAGAGACTTAACAGAATCTTCACTGGAAAAAAAGGAAATATGAGGTGGAAACCTCCAAAATGTCCAAAACGGTTACTTTTCAGGATTTAAATTCAAAAACCGCAAAAGTAGCAGATCGACAAGGTCAAAACAGGTCCCTTCGCTCCACTGTATGTGGATCCCAGACCTCCTGTGGTCAACCTGTGACTCGCGTCTGAGGAGCCACGTCGTAAACATACTTTTTAACGATGTGGCTCTGTGGCAGTCTACCCTAACCCTAAGAGGGCCCATTACTACTACTGGAGCTGATTAAGAACCCTTGGCTCTCTGGGTGCCATTCATGGATGGTGTTGCCCATTCTTCGCTGGACCATTGAGCGCCAAAAGTCTTGTGCACACTGCCCAGTAGGCAGTATATCGTCTCTGTCGGGTGGAAACCTCATTATGTCCAAATTAAACTGTTACAGGATTCGAATTCAGAAATAACAAAAGTAGCAGATCTACAAGCTCAAAACTTGGCTGGCCGGCTTGCAGATCTGCTACTTTTGATGCTTTTGTGTGATGCTGCTGTAGTATGATTGAGTAGAGCGTTAATGTGTGAAAAAAATACGAAGTTACAATATGGAGATGAGTGGTTTCTGCCATGACAGCAACGACATAATAGAAGTCGGTGGGGTTTATGGAAGTCAGGCTGAAACTGTGCCTAAATTTGGAGATGACTGAGCTCATCAATATGACATTGATGTGCCAGAAATAAAGTGTTATGAGTCCATGCCATGCTTCTGTATTATGACTATGATAATATCATTATGACTTATGACCACTGGCTGCCAGTATTATTATGGGGTCAGATGCATAGGCCATGTGCGTTTTCAGTTTATTTTGTGATCTGGGTCGGCTTGGTCATTTTTCAAAACATATATCTTTTAAATATTATTATTAAAATCGTAGTGTTTTGCCAATTATTTGGAGGCACAGTTGCAACATCCCCACAGTTTGGGAATCAGTCTGGTCTACCCGTCTGTTTGCTGAGGTCACAGTGAGAGCTTATGGTTGCTACTATTAGTTAGTAATAATATTATGGTGTTAATAAATCATCAGAGGAGAGGACTCAGGTTCTACTATTGCACTCATGAATGGAGCACGTTATGCCTGATTTACACTTTGTTTATCGCTGTGTCGCGCGCTGACAACAACCGATCTGCAAGCTCACTACGCATTGCGACGCCACACGCGGTGCGCTTGTTGATCGGTCTGACCTCACCAAAACAGCCAAGCATAAATCAGGCTTTATTATTCCGTTGGAGTAAGTTTACTCCGTCCATCACGACACTATCATCAGCTAATGAACCGAAATGACATTAAAAATAAATGCTGCTATGTACAGGGCAGTGGTAATGAATACTGTGGCTGGCATGAAGGAGAAGAAGCCACGACGAGCACAGGAGTTCAGGATGCGGTAAATTATACATGGTGCATTTGTTAAGAGTCGTGTGCTATAATTGCCCTGCAACACAATAGTGGGAGTATCTGACATCCATGGCTGATGGCTCTCTTCGTTCCTCGAGTGTCCGAGCTATACGTAATACGCCCATGTCTCTCTCTCACACACACACACACTAGGGATGGGACGATATGAACATTCATCCATTATCCATTGCATGACGGAGGACGATTTCACGATAAATAAAATCTCCACGATACGATTATCGTGAGTGTTTTTTATCACGATAAACGATAATATCGCTTATCGTCCCAACCCTAACACACACACACACACACACACACACACACACACACACACACACACACACACACACACACACACACACACAGAATGAGATGGGGAGTGCCAACACACTTTCTCAGCTTTATTGGTGTGAAATATAAAGACACACACACACATACACACACACACACACACACACACACACACACACACACACACACACACACACACACACAACCCACTACTAACGTTGATTAAGAACCCTTGGCTCTCTCTGTGTTGCCCATTCTCCCTCCGTCAGTCAGGCTGAATGGTTCCAGGGCTGAAGTTTCCCCCGGCGGCTTGAGTTGGCTCGGGGACCACTTTAGAGATAAGGTGACATTCAGATACTGTATGTACAACTGAGAGTTCAGCCACCTCGCACTCCCTCTCTTCAGCCAGTCCTCAGTCTCAGCATTTTTCTTTTCCAGGGGGACTATACTGACTTACAGTTTTCATTTTGTTGACTAAAACTATGACAAAAAATGATCGTCGATTACCTTATTTCATTGACGAAAACTAGATTTAAACTAAATTAAAAACTAAGCTACGATGACTAAAAAACTAGACTAAATAAATGCACAATTACGTCAACAAATAAAAACTAGACTAAAATGTTAGGGAGGGGCTAGGTGGAGAAGAGAACTAGAAGACAAGTAATTTTATGTTTGGTTGCGTGTATGGTCATTGAGGGTGGGCACTGGGCAGGTGCTACTGTAAGTGCTATATGCTGTAAGTGCTATGGGCTAAGGTGGAGTCTGAATAGGTGGGTCTTCAGACCACGGTGGAAGCTAGGGAATGAGTCTGCAGTTCTAAGTGCAACTGGGAGTTTATTCCACAGTTTGGGGGCCAGGAGGGTGAAAAGACTAGGATGAGTGGGTCGTTGTCCAGGGCTTTTTATTGAAGGTTCTGTCAGCATCCTTGATCTGAACCACTGAATTAGATAGATCCCATGTTTGATGTCTACTCGATAAAAATCTCCTAGTGGGTGTTCCTGCCGTTATTACCGTACGTCCATTGGGTAATCAAAGAAACACATGAATTTGATTGGCTATCACCGGACGATGTCGTCGTCCAAAAGATTAAAAATGTTCGTGTTTTTGGGCGACGTTCCTCTGTCCACTTTTCGACCATTGCCTCATCGCCTAGTATCGCCAGTAGTTGCTGGGTCCCATGGACAAATAATGCACTTCCAGAAAATACCTCAGGCTGTCGCTTGAGGTTAAAATGCACCGTAATTCCTTGACCGCTGATTTTGCATTCACACTATTTACAGTTACACTGACACTAGCAGCGACAAATAAACAGGCTACGGGTCAATTTCAATGGAAGCCAGCAAAATGACACTGCAAAACCTGAAAGCTGTCTCTTGTCGCTGTATACTATGACACTGCAAAAAAATACAAGTTGAGCTGGCTTTAACTTTTGTCAGCTCTCCAATGAACCAGTGAAGCATCAGTCAATGGTTATGTTTCCTCTCTCCTCTTCTCTCTCCTCTCCTCTCCTCTCCTCTCCTCTCCTCTCCTCTCCTCTCCTCTCCTCTCCTCTCCTCTCCTCTCCTCTCCTCTCCTCTCCTCTCTCCTCTCCAGTCTCCACACTATTCCTGCTCCCTTCCATAAAAGGAAGAGAAACACTCTGGCTGTTAACCAGTCCCATGTGGTGTTTTAAAGGGACAGTTGTTTTTGTTTTTGTCGCATGACTGATCCAAATCATCCCATATTTGATTCATTGTATTGCATCTAACTATTTGATTATAACCTGGACAGTAGTGGGCCGCCGCCTCCCTGTGATTTCACTGAGTGTTTTGAAGTGTATACATATTGTTTATATTCAGATGTGCTGTTTCAAGTCTTCAGGCTGCTCTTTTCCTGAACATTTCCTGCAAAGGGATTTTTTCCACAGGTTTCTTTCCCTCCCTCTTTCCTTTCTAATTTTAATGGAGAATGGAGCATATTTTAGCAGAAACCCGCAAATGGCTAGAAACCACTCCATTCCCTTTGTAAAGCAGAATCCACCTTCATAGGGAGATTTAAGCCTCAAAGTCAGAGAAGATCATACAAATTGCAAAAATAGATGATCTACAAGCTCAGTGTTCTGCCAATCCACTGGAAATCTGCTGTCTTGCCAATGGCAGGACATGTGTTGTAAAGTTATGAAATGGCACATCTGTGTGTGTATGTATATACACACACATATATATATATATATATATATATATATATATATATATATATATATATATATATATATATGTGTGTATATCAGAGATTCCGTTAGCTGGTATTTACCGGCCATTGGCCGGTTAAATGTTTAATTGGCCGGTAATTATAAAGTCCACCGGCCACCGTGGCCGGCTGGGAAAATGCCTTTTAGGCTATTTTATAATTTAATCTTATTATTCACATAATTATTTGTCTAAAGGAGTAAAGCTACAACCATTAAAACCTATCATAATTTTAAATTTGTATCATGTTCTGTGAGTCTGACGACAACGGAGCTCACCGCTGCTGCTGCTTCATGCTGCGCTGAGCGCATTTGATCAGTCTATTCGTCGTACGATGGTTACGCGCATTGAAAATATCAGAGCTTCAAGCTCACAACATGTCAGCAACGCGCCGCGCTGTGAGCTTGTATGTCTGCTATTTTAGATATGCAGGACGGCCATACAGAGAAGCACACGTTTCACAGCTGACAATTTCAGCAGCTTGTCCAAATCAGCGCTATACAGTGTGGGTTTAGTGTTATGATCCGAACAGAACTGGGGTTCTTCCGAGGTAATCTAGACCAAGCTGGACCCAGTAGACAATAATAAAAAAGGGACCCGAACTCTGTCGAATCACATGGATTATACAAGCACGCAAATGACTTTCTGATCGCATGGATGCCACTGCCACGGTCAAAGCAACAGACTAACAGAGGCAAGTCAACCTTCCTCCTTGCGCCATCATAACATTAACAAAACAAAACAAAGGTTGTATTTTTTTTTTTTTTTGCATATTAAGGTTTAATGAGACGTGAAGCCAAAATCAAAATATTAACTTTTTGTAGGCCACTGTGTGGCAGGGCACGCAAACGGTTCGCTTGAGTTGCGTCCACTTTAACCTATTCACTTCTTTTTTTGGCAAGCGATCTAGGCCTACATAAGTAGGCTAGATAGTTAGTTAACTCAGGAAAAGATTGCAATTGCATCTGTAATAAAGAGCCCAGTGCTAACATAAAATGGTGTAATTATCAGTTGGGTGCACCATGCACACGCACATACAGTATCTCATCTGCAAACACGTATGTGACGTTCATTATAATATGGCCGATAAATTAATTGATTGGCCGGTAAAATATAATCCTGTCGGCCAACGTGGCCGGCCCCAAAAATGCCTAGCGGAAACCCTGGTGTATATATATATATATGCCTTGGCCTCCTATTTACTTGAATTCATCAAATATTGGAATGTTTGATCAGGATTGCAACAAAAACAAAATAATCTCCATGGCTTCGCCAATCTCCTCGCCAATGGCTTCATGGGAACTGATAGGAGGGGGAAAATTAAATTTTGGGGGTGAACTGTCCATTTAAACCTAACCTTTAAATGTGTACAGCTTTCTTGTTTTGTGTTTTTGTTGCTGCTATAGCGTGAATGCTGCATTACCCTACGGCCCATGGCATTTTACTCCACTCGAAGGTTCAATACTGTGTAATTGGTAGTTGGAATGTTGTGCGCAGCACGTACAGAAAAATGTGCTTTCCATACAGATTCAGCTGTTATGTCTGGAAATTAACTTGTTTTTCAACTAGCTGTGGTTTTCGGTGTTGGGGCGCAGCAGGAGACCTGACTGAAATATATATATATATATATATATATATATATATATATATATATATATATATATATATATATATGTGTATGTATATGTATATATGTGTATATCAGAGATTCTGTTAGCCGGTATTTACCGGCCATTGGCCGGTTAAATGTTTAATTGGCCGGTAATTATAAAGTCCACCGGCCACTGTGGCCGGCTGGGAAAATGCCTCTTAGGCTATTTTATAATTTAATCTTATTATTCACATAAGTATTTGTCTAAAGCAGTAAAGCTACAACCATTAAAACCTATCATAATTTTAAATTTGTATCATGTTCTGTGAGTCTGACGACAGCGGAGCTCACCGCTGCTGCTGCTTCATGGTGCGCTGAGCGCATTTGATCAGTCTATTCGTCGTACGATGGTTACGCGCATTGAAAATATCAGAGCTTCAAGCTCACAACACGTCAGCAACGCGCCGCGCTGTGAGCTTGTATGTCTGCTATTTTAGATACGCAGGACCGCCATACGGAGAAGCACACGTTTCACAGCTGACAATTCCAGCAGCTTGTCCAAAATCAGCGCTATACAGCGTGGGTTTAGTGTTATGATCCGAACAGAACTGGGGTTCTTCCGAGGTAATCTAGACCAAGCTGGACCCAGTAGACGATAATAAAAAAGGGACCCGAACTCTGTGGAATCACATGGATTATACAAGCACGCAAATGACTTTCTGATCGCATGGATGTGATGCCACTGTGGTGGTCAAAGCAACAGACTAACAGAGGCAAGTCAACCTTCCTCCTTGCGCCATCATAACATAACATTAACAAAACAAAACAAAGGTTGTATGTTTGCATATTAAGGTTTAATGAGACGTGAAGCCAAAATCAAAATATTAACTTTTTGTAGGCCACTGTGTGGCAGGGCACGCAAACGGTTTGCTTGAGTTGCGTCCACTTTAACCTATTCACTTCTTTTTTTGGCAAGCGATCTAGGCCTACATAAGTAGGCTAGATAGTTAGTTAACTCAGGAAAAGATTGCAATTGCATCTGTAATAAAGAGCCCAGCGCTAACATAAAATGGTGTAATTATCAGTTGGGTGCACCATGCACACGCACATACAGTATCTCATCTGCAAACACGTATGTGACGTTCATTATAATATGGCCGATAAATTAATTGATTGGCCGGTAAAATATAATCCTGCCGGCCAACGTGGCCGGCCCCAAAAATGCCTAGCGGAAACCCTGGTGTATATATATATATATATGCCTTGGCCTCCTATTTACTTGAATGCATCAAATATTGGAATGTTTGATCAGGATTGCAACAAAAACAAAATAATCTCCATGGCTTCGCCAATCTCCTCGCCAATGGCTTCATGGGAACTGATAGGAGGGGGAAAAATGACATTTTGGGGGTGAACTGTCCATTTAAACCTAACCTTTAAATGTGTACAGCTTTCTTGTTTTGTGTTTTTGTTGCTGCTATAGCGTGAATGCTGCATTACCCTACGGCCCATGGCATTTTACTCCACTCGAAGGTTCAATACTGTGTAATTGGTAGTTGGAATGTTGTGCGCAGCACGTACAGAAAAATGTGCTTTCCATACAGATTCAGCTGTTATGTCTGGAAATTAACTTGTTTTTCAACTAGCTGTGGTTTTCAGTGTTGGGGCGCAGCAGGAGACCTGACTGAAATATATATATATATATATATATATATATATATATATATATATATATATATATATATATATATATATATATATATATGTGTATGTATATGTATATATGTGTATATCAGAGATTCTGTTAGCCGGTATTTACCGGCCATTGGCCGGTTAAATGTTTAATTGGCCGGTAATTATAAAGTCCACCGGCCACTGTGGCCGGCTGGGAAAATGCCTCTTAGGCTATTTTATAATTTAATCTTATTATTCACATAAGTATTTGTCTAAAGCAGTAAAGCTACAACCATTAAAACCTATCATAATTTTAAATTTGTATCATGTTCTGTGAGTCTGACGACAGCGGAGCTCACCGCTGCTGCTGCTTCATGGTGCGCTGAGCGCATTTGATCAGTCTATTCGTCGTACGATGGTTACGCGCATTGAAAATATCAGAGCTTCAAGCTCACAACACGTCAGCAACGCGCCGCGCTGTGAGCTTGTATGTCTGCTATTTTAGATACGCAGGACCGCCATACGGAGAAGCACACGTTTCACAGCTGACAATTCCAGCAGCTTGTCCAAAATCAGCGCTATACAGCGTGGGTTTAGTGTTATGATCCGAACAGAACTGGGGTTCTTCCGAGGTAATCTAGACCAAGCTGGACCCAGTAGACGATAATAAAAAAGGGACCCGAACTCTGTGGAATCACATGGATTATACAAGCACGCAAATGACTTTCTGATCGCATGGATGTGATGCCACTGTGGTGGTCAAAGCAACAGACTAACAGAGGCAAGTCAACCTTCCTCCTTGCGCCATCATAACATAACATTAACAAAACAAAACAAAGGTTGTATGTTTGCATATTAAGGTTTAATGAGACGTGAAGCCAAAATCAAAATATTAACTTTTTGTAGGCCACTGTGTGGCAGGGCACGCAAACGGTTTGCTTGAGTTGCGTCCACTTTAACCTATTCACTTCTTTTTTTGGCAAGCGATCTAGGCCTACATAAGTAGGCTAGATAGTTAGTTAACTCAGGAAAAGATTGCAATTGCATCTGTAATAAAGAGCCCAGCGCTAACATAAAATGGTGTAATTATCAGTTGGGTGCACCATGCACACGCACATACAGTATCTCATCTGCAAACACGTATGTGACGTTCATTATAATATGGCCGATAAATTAATTGATTGGCCGGTAAAATATAATCCTGCCGGCCAACGTGGCCGGCCCCAAAAATGCCTAGCGGAAACCCTGGTGTATATATATATATATATGCCTTGGCCTCCTATTTACTTGAATGCATCAAATATTGGAATGTTTGATCAGGATTGCAACAAAAACAAAATAATCTCCATGGCTTCGCCAATCTCCTCGCCAATGGCTTCATGGGAACTGATAGGAGGGGGAAAAATGACATTTTGGGGGTGAACTGTCCATTTAAACCTAACCTTTAAATGTGTACAGCTTTCTTGTTTTGTGTTTTTGTTGCTGCTATAGCGTGAATGCTGCATTACCCTACGGCCCATGGCATTTTACTCCACTCGAAGGTTCAATACTGTGTAATTGGTAGTTGGAATGTTGTGCACAGCACGTACAGAAAAATGTGCTTTCCATACAGATTCAGCTGTTATGTCTGGAAATGAACTTGTTTTTCAACTAGCTGTGGTTTTCAGTGTTGGGGCGCAGCAGGAGACCTGACTGAAATGAAAGCTTAGAAATAACAAGACTTCTATTTTAGCACTGGTTCTCATTCAGCCTGTGGGCTGGGGGCCCACGGTGGTGGCCCATGAGGGGATATCAAGTAGGCCTCCAAATAATTTGCAAAGCACTTATGTAATATAAGAGTCTAAAAGCTCCCGGAGTCCTGGATCACCGATTACAGATTTTGACTGATATTCTGTTCACAAGTGCAACATTTTAGCTCACAATGCGACATGTTGTCTATGGGCCTGGGCCACAGTGGGCCAGGCTCTACTGTAGCCCTGCAGGCAGCCTCGAGAGGTGAATTTACATTGCATTAGAGCAGGGGTTCCCAAACTTTTTTGTCTCAGGGCACCCTATAAATATCTTTTTAATCCGAGGGCACCCCTACATTATAATTTTCACTCCCAGCACCTTAAATTTATAGAATATCGTCGTCGTTGGGTGAAAACCTTGTATGTCCAAAACCTTTCTTTTTGTATTTATCATCTATAAAAGGTACTAAACTAGTGAAAACAGCAGATCTACAAGCACACAACGCCTCGCATCGCGAGGCGTTGTGTGCTTGTAGATCGTCTGTTTTCACTAGTTTTGTGCGACAGAGGTTTCTGGCTGCCTGACAGTGACGATATTTTAGCGATTATGTTGCGAGGAAAACGTTGAGATAATAGCCATTTTGGTTAGAACTGACTGAAAGTACTTCAAGTTTAAAATGATACTAAATATTTCTTCAAGTATCCAAATAAATTCCAAATATTATCAAATGATGTCGCGGCACCCCTGGACTGCCGCCGCGGCACCCCAGGGTGCCCCGTCACCCACTTTGAAAACCCCTGACTTAGAGCTCCATCTCTAGTGTGGCTAAAAATCACACCCGTGTGAACTGAGCGGTGGTCGTGGAGGCTGCGCAACAGCAAAACAAATATATAATAATAATAATAATTATAATAAAAAATATAAAAAAATATATATATATATATAATATGGGGGGGGGGGGGGGGGCTTGCTTGCGTGTGAGAGAGAGAGCCATCCATCCATCCATGTCACTCAGGCCACCACTGGTATTGCAGTTGATGCTCAGGGCAGACTAGACTCAACAGCACCTCTCTGGTCACCAGGGGTACTTAGGCTACATACGGACCCACCCACATACATAGACGGTCGGATACACACACGGCCACGCTATGGAGACGGTGTGACCACCGCTCAAAAACCATGCTGGCAGAACGGACACTTGACACAAGCCACAACCACAGCTTTACCAAACATTTGGTGGGCATAGGTCTGTCACAATTATTACATAATCGTCTAACTGTTAGAGTAGACGATTATGTATGCGTGTGTGTTGTGTTAGACTCACAACATTGTAAGCTTGTAGATCAGCTATTTTTGCCATTACGATACAAATTGTTAAATATCGAAATTGCTTTGTATTTTTAAGTTATTTGTCATACCAGCCCTGAAATATTTTACAGAAGTAAACATTTTATTCAGATTGTGGTCCAATGGTCGATGCCAAAAATACAATCAAATTGTTAATCGCAATTATTTGATTGACAATTAATCGTCAACTTGAATGTGTAATCGTGACAGCCCTAGGTGGGCAGTGGCTGGCTGGCTGCTGGTGATATATCCAATATAGGAAGGTACACCATCTCAAATCGAAATTGTACCCTCGCGAACGTCCAATGTTTACTGGTGCTAGATCCCGCGAGAGTGTGACGCAGGGACAGAGAAAGGTTGATAATAATAAAGTAGATTTCTCTCCTGTTTTCATTACTCCCATTTAGTATGAAAATCTTGGGAATATTGTGTGGCTTGTGACGATCGGGTCCAATATTTAGTTGAGTGACCACCACGGGGCTAAAGAATGGTTCAGAAGCTGTGTTCACGGCCACTCTCGCATTGGAATCAATAGGCTCCAACCTGCGTCCGGTCTCCTAAAAAAAGGTGGCTACCTATAGCGTGCCTTGCTAGTCGCTACTTCTGTCAGTGTTTCTTGAAGTGGATTTCAGGGACTCTCCAAGTTCCTTTCTGGGCATCTAAATTGACCCTTACAAGTCTGTAACTTTGACAGCTTACAAATGGAACAAAAATAGACCCTAAACGGGTCCATTTGGTTCCATTTGTACACTGTCAAAGTGAGAACCACTGTTGTATGTCGCCCCGCCTGGGCTGGGTAGATGGTGAACATCTGTGGAGGAGAGAAGAGAGAGTGATGGACAACTTGGTCACGCTGCTGCCTGGAAGAGGAGATTAGGGGTTGTTGTTTGAGGACAGATTGGTGTGTGTGGGGGTGTGTGTTGTTTATTGTTCCTGACAGTGACTGTGACCTCCATGGGATCCTGGCCTCCCATCTGGCCAGGCCACTAGCTTAATTTGGTGTTGGACACACACATACACACACACACACACACACACACACACACAGATTACTGTCCAAGTTTTGGGGACACCCAGCTACGCACTGATGTCTGCTCGCTGCTATGTCTAATATAACATTACATAATCAAGGACACCGCGGTATAAAGGAACACGCCGTCGGAAGCCAGCAGGATCATACTGACAACAGGTGGATACGCACACACACAGACACGCGCGCACGCACACGCTCATTCTAGGGGCTGTTAACTGTAAGAGGTATAATTTTTCTCTGAGCACACAGTGGTCACGATTTTAAATTATATCGCTGACGGAGCCTTTTCCCCATAATTTCCGCACAATAAAATTATAAAGATTAAAATGAAAAGCTATAAAAAGCCAACGTCTTAAGATTTATTTATATTTTAAATGTTTTAAGATGATCATAAAAGAAAGGATTGTTTTCTGTTGTGCTCAGGTTTTGATTCATAGGTGGCCAGCTCTGGCCCTGTTGCTTAGGAGGCTGTCTGGATGTCTGGAACTCTCTCTCAAAGGACCAAATTATGGTCTGGTGATTTGATAAATTGCACTGGTCCACTGCAGACTGAACACGCACGCACGCACACACGCACGCACGCACGCACGCACGCACGCACGCACGCACGCACACACACACACACACACACACACACACACACACACACACACACACACACACAGACACAATGTTCACACAAAACAAAATGCACACAATGATTGTTGCAATCATGTGTGTGCATATCGTCGTTGTCGGGCAGAAACCTCGTATCTCCAAGTTTCAAATTTGTACATTATTTCGCAAAGTAAAGCCCTGCTTCATCACACATGGCCATCGCACAAAAGTAGCGAAAACAGCTGATCTACAAGCACAAGTCTGTGCTTGTAGATCGGCTGTTTTCACTAGTTTAAATCATTTTAAAGAAAATGATAAATACAAGACAAACGTTTTGGACATACGAGATTTCCACCCGACAACGACGATATGCTTGTGTGTGTGTACAGTCAGGTAGGTAGTGTACTGTAGGTGAATACCGTACATAGGCACATACCTACCTGTACCTGCCTGGGTATGTGCCAATGCATGCGAAGTGTGCGTGCACACGTCTGAAATCCCCTAGCAGCTTGGGTTACTCATTATTCCCCCGGGGTGATAACGGTAGCTCCACACACCTTTAACGCTGCTTGCTGCTGTGTGTTGACCTTGACACTTTGCCCGTGAAGTTAAGTTTGATTGATGCACTTTTATTGCCCTCAGGCTGGCTATTGGCTCGTGCTCGAGTGCACTTGAATTTTAATAGCCTGCACCTTGCGACAGACAACAAGTGTCACTCGAGAAACTTGACAAAAAATATGGGGATCGAAGTCTTAAAGTGGCCAGCCGGCAGCCGGTGACAAATCAGTTGTCGGTGACATGTCGGTGGCAATCTGACACCAGATTTTGTTCAAGGTTTCAGGCTGATCAGATCCCCCATTGCTTTCCATTATAGAAGTTCATAGAATTTCATAGAATAGATATTTATAAAAGTATAAAAGTAAGTAACATTAATGGAGGTACTTCTTCTGTGGCCTAGGGATGGGATGATATGAAAATTTCATGTCACGATTATTGTGACCAAATAAATTGTGATTTACGATATTATCGCAATAATCAAATATCTCCAACATCCATTATCCTGGGGTGGACATTTGCCAAAAAATTGCAGTTATACAAGTTCACAGCGCGTCTTAACGCAACACGTGAGCTTGTAGATTGTCTGTTTTTTGGCAAAGAGATTTGGTGGAGTGAAAAAAAGACTTAAGTTTGTTATTTCCAGATCCATTTTACCAATTATAGATGGTTTAAGTGGTACCAGATATGCAGCTCGGCAAATAAAAGGTGAATTGATCCCAGTGCATGACGGAGGATAATTTCACGATAAACATAAATCTCCAAGATACGATTATTGTGTGTTTTTTAATCACGATAAACGATAATAACGATTATTGTCCCATCCCTGGTGTGCACCAGATATCTGGCACTGATCATCAGCCCAGCAGCGAGATCAGCTCCAAACACACAGACATATACACAAACTCACAAACCCACTCTGTTACAGTATGACATGGCAAGAAAATAAAATTGCCCAAAATAATTTCCGCCCACTTGTTTATACCTGTGATGTGACGAATGCTTATTCTGATGCTGATTCTGGGTCCATGTGGTTTAACAGGAGTGCATAGTAGGGATGGGACGATAGGCGATATTATCATTTATCGTGATAAAAAACATTTAATTTAATTTATCGTGATATTGTCATCCGTCATGCACTGCCGAGCTGCATATCCAGTACCACTTAAACCCCCTGTAATTGTTAAACGGTACTTATAACATACGGTACGTATTAGATACAGGCTTTTTTTTCACTCTATCAAATGTCTTTGCCAAAAAATAGACGATCTACAAGCTCACAACGCGTCGCGTTGTGACGCGTTGTGAGCTTGTAGATCTGCTATTTTTTGGCAAATGTTCCGCCCCAGAATAATGGATTTTGATTATCGCGATAATATCGTAAAAATCGTAAAAAAACGATTTCTTTTGTCACAATAATCGTGATATTGACATTTTCATATCGTCCCACCCCTAGTGCATGGCAACATGTTGACAGACATGGACCCACCACCACCCACCCCCGCCTTCCCTCCTCCCAAAACATGGATAAGCATTTAGAAACCAAAACATTCATTTTGTTGCTGGTAAACCCATTACTGGAATAGAATCCAGCTTCCTATCTGTGGGGTTTAGCCGATGCTCTGCTCAAATCAGGTCAATTATGGCTGAATAGGGACACAGGCGAGGCGGGTGAGGGCCGGGGGTTCAATATTCTGGAAGCTAATGTGATTGGCCATTCAGATAGTGGCTCCCTATTCCCATTGCCCCCCCAGGCGGGCATCCAATCGAGCGGTGTGTGTGTGCGGTTAACTCAACGGTTACGCCATCGAACGGAGAGTGTGCCGTGATATCATTGTCGCCCTGTCTGCTCTTGCAGTGGATTAGACGTGCGATCTTAATGTCGGCGTGTAATCGCTTTAATGAAGGGTCAGATGTATTTGTGCTTAATGCCTTTAACAATGTAACACTCGACGGACAGACACACATGCACGTGCAAAGTGCACAGTGCACACATCACTCGGTAGTAGACCAAGGGTTCCAACACTTTTCAGGCTGCGACCTCACGAAACAATCATATTTTAACTGTATTAAATCCATCAATCAATTCATTTTGACTCGGTCCCATAGATAATATTTCAGAAATATACGAACTACAAGCTCACAACGGGGCGATGAATCGTCTATTTTCACAATATTTGCCTCTTTCTTACATAATATTTGGCCAATAATTAAATAGTAATGTGAGAAATGTGCAGATATGCTGTATACACTTCTACTGTTTGTTGGTTTGTTTACTTTTGAGTTGAGTTGAAACAATGTTGCGAACACTGTAGTAGACTATAAACCTGAATATAACACAACAGTTTCTTTCTTGTGCACGTGCCTCTTTGTTTACACTTTCCCTCTATCTTATCTGCCGCTCACATGCACGGCACGGCATGCACGGCACGGCATGCACGCACGCACACACACACACACACACACACACAAACACACACAGAAAATAGTCGCATGCTTTATCTGGCAGGGTAAAAAAAAGCCAGCTAGCGGTAGTGCACTATGGAGAAATTGAATGAGTGAGTGAGTGTGTGCATGCATGTATCCCATGCATGCTTGTATAGGAGCAATGGTAACCGGAACTCTCGCCCCCAAACACACTTGCCCTCAGCGGTACTGAGGTTAGGTTTACCAAAACCTTTGGCAATAGTTTTACTGAGGTCACGTTTAGGAATACCTGGTGGGGACCCTTCCCGTAATCGCTGGATTTGACCTAGGCCTGTCACAATTATTATCATAATCGTTTTCATGTTGAAAAAACGTTCATATGGTTTCAAACATTTTCAAAATAGTGGAAATAGCCGATCTACAAGCTCACAAGTATAAAGTTGTCAAACCAGTCCTTTCTTCGTATAATTAGGTTATGCGTCATATCTGCCATGTGCAACTTCAAAGCCTAAAAGCCAAACAGACAACGTAATTGTCGAACGACAAAGACACAATGAAATCGTTAATCTCAATTATTCGAGTGACAATTAAAGTTATACTATGTAACTTTTTTTATAAAACATATCTTAAAATTGTCCTAACTATTAAATCGCTAAAGTTTTAGAACCCCCACTCCGTTCATTTCAGCCCCAAAAGCCTTTTCTTTATATGTTTTCTACTTAGCCGTGACAGGGGCGGGATTTCGTGGCAAAATGACGTCATCTGCATCATCCGTATGCGTTGTGTATACGTTGGCCAATCACATTGCAGATCATACACACATGATACACTACCGGCCAATCACGTCTCTTCAGGAAATAGCTTGCTTCAACAGCTTTGTTTACTACGCTGGTCTAGAAGTCTAGCCTGTAACTCCCCAACGCCGGTCCGCAGAGGGACACGAGACCCCTCCACGGATGCGTGGCGAGGCGGGCGAGCCGGCGAGGCGGACGCGGTGGTCTGAAGGCCCGGTCCGCGTCGAAAAACGGCCGAAAAAAGCAGACGCGACCGCGGTTTGCTATAACGCTACTGACCACTAGTTGAGCAACTTACACAGTATAACTTTAATCATTGTGTAAAAGGTCATAATCGTGACAGCCCTGGGTGAGTGTGTTTTGGGAGGCGAGGAGGGTTGTTGTATTGTGAGCAACAGATCCTAAAATAAATGCCATTGGTTTTATAGGAGCGAATGTGTGATCCTGTCCTCCTTAGGAAGTAATATAAGGCCAGAGTCACAGTGATGTGTCCTCGCCGGGAGGAGCTGGAGGAATGTAGAGCACGAGAGAGAATGAGGTTGAACGAGAGCGAGAGCAACAGAGAGAGAGAAAGAGAGAGAGAGAGAGAGGTTGATGTTGAATTCAGAAGTATGACAGCAAGGGAGAAATTGCCACTCCTTTTTGGGGGGAAATCAGTAGGACACATAATATTCTGTATATACCATATTTTACTTTACACCACCATCTCCTTTTATTTGTGCCATTTCATTGATTTTATGTTGTTATGTTGTCTGTTGTTTGTCATTGTAATAGTGCTTTGGCAACATTTGTGAAATATCATGCAAGTAAAGCCTATTGAATTGAATAGAGAGAGAGAGAGAGAGAGGTTATTGAGGAAGAGACGGGTAGAGAGCAAGAGGTCACTTGGCAGTTGTACGCATTATTCACTGTGAAAGCAGTTCCTGCTGGGTTACTTTCCTTTCTTCTCTGTTCAACCGCACTGCTGTGTGTGTGCGTGTGCATATGTTTATTTGAGTTTGGTGACAAGAGTGTCAAAACAATCCCTTTTCTCTTCGTCTTTGTGCCAACGTAGATATGATTCGCAGAGAGAGGAACCAAAAAACCAGGTGAATAAACAACCTCGCACACAAACGGCCTTCAACCTCCCTTTCTGCCGGTCAGACTTCGCAGCCTATTGAAACCTCTCAATAGTGCAGTCATAACATGACCCAACAACACACACTGGTCAACACACTTGCTCTGATGAAGGCCACAGCCGAAACGTGTAAGCGTTCGTTTGTTGGTGTGTGCCAATAAATAAATAAAAATAGCAGATGTACAAGCTCGCAGCTTATATCAGATCTTAAAGTGAGGAAGGCACTTGCATGGAGGGCCCCGAATGGCATGGCCAGTGTATGGAACTCCAACCTCCCCCGACAAATCAAACTCAGCTTCTTCTATGCGACGGTAGAGTCTGTTCTGGCAGTGAATGCTGGACCCTGAAGCCTACTCTGCAGAACTTTCTAGACGGGTGCTACACCAGAATGTTACGTGTAGTGCTCAACTTCAGCAAGAGTACACATGTTACCAACAAGAATCTGTATGCTGGAATATTAATGGTGAGCGATAAAATAGCAGCCAGGAGAATGAGACTTGCAGGACACTGCCCAAGATACCAGGAGCTGCCAGCCAGTAAACTGGTGCTGTGGGAACCAACACATGGGCACCGGTCACAACGAGGATGTCCCATACTAACATATGTGGATGTTCTCAAGAAAGACGCAGGAGCACCAACAAGCACCAACGAGCTGGCCGGATGTATGGAGAACCGGAATGACTGGAAGTGACGATGGAAGGCTCGTCTGAGGACGACCTAGAGAGAGAGGCACAATGGTGAAAATTTGTGCCAGTTTTTGAATATTTTGACCCAATTCTATAAAGCATTGCTTCTCAAACTTTTTCATGTCAAGGACACCCAAGATTACATGGTTTATTTGGCACCGGACCCCCATCTCAAAATATGTTGTTCCAGGGACCCCCCAGAAGCAAGGATTAGTTACAAAAGTTTGCTTTGAAAAAATATATAAAATGTTCATGATTTTTCAAAAATAGCAGATCTACAAGCTCGCAGTGAGATTGTATATCTGCTATTTTTCAAAAGCTAAAGTAGAAAATTATTATATATTTTTTTTTGCACACTGGATTTTGGGATCTACTCCACTGAGAAAACACATTACTGATGCTCAATCTCTCTTTCTTATTGGGTCAACAACACCCGTGTTCTCCTATCCAGCTCTTATTCTGACTGGGGCCCAAATGTGGCGAGAGAATTAACGGTTGAGAAACCCTGCTCCATTTAGATGAATCACCCCTCAACAGCAGCACCTTCGCAGCAGTCCTCTTACAAGTACTCGACTACATCTTTTAGGGGCCGTGTGTCTGTCTGTGTTCGCTTCAGTTGGAGAGTGCATTGGTGTGTGCATGCAATTTGTCTATGTATTTTCACATTGAGTCGCTGCAGCTGAATCTTGTCCCCGTGTCACCTTTCGTCTTACAACGAACGGTGTGTGTGTGTGTGTGTGTGTGTGTGTGTGTGTGTGTGTGTGTGTGTGTGTGTGTGTGTGTGTGTGTGTGTGTGTGTGTGTGTGTGTGTGTGTGTGTGTGTGTGTGTGTGTGTGTGTGTGTGACTGTGTGTGTGTGTGACTGTGTGTGTGTGTGTGTGTGTGTGTCTTTTCACGTCGTGCAAGTGTATTGCTTGCTTGCATGCAGGGATGTGTCATGTGTGTGTGTGCCTGTGCATGATTGATACTTACGCGTGTGTCTTATATGTCCACCTGCTTTCTTTGTGTGTGCGTGCGTGTCAGGGCGTTGTCGCTGCAGTCTGGGTGTCAACTAGGGATGGGACGATGCGCGATATTATCGTTTATCGTGTTATAAAACACTCAGGATAATCGTATCGTGGAGATTTAATTTATCGCGATATCGTCCTCCATCATGCACTGGGATCAATTCACCTTTTATTTGCCGAGCTGTATATCCGGTACCATTTAAACCCTCTAGTCTAGAATTGGTAAAAGGTACTTATAATATACGTACTTGATACAGTCTTTTTTTCAGTCGCTCTATCAAATTGCTTTGCCAAAAAAATAGCCGATCTACAAGCTAACAATGCGTCGCATTTGCAACACATTGTGAGCTTGTAGTTCTACAATTTTTTGGCAAATTTTTCGCCCCAGGATAATGGATTTTGATTATCGCGATAATATCGTACATCTCGATTTCCTTTTTACAATAATTGTGGTATGAAATGTTCATATCGTCCCATCCCTAGTGAGTCAAAAGAGAAAAGAAAAAAACTGTCCAGACGAGGAGGAGGAGATGGAGAGAGAGAGAGAGAGAGAGAGAGAGAGAAAGGGAGGATTTGGGGAGGGGAGGGGGTCGCAAAGGAGGGAGCATGTGAGGACATGGAGGATGAAGAAGAAGAACAATGAACAGAGAACAGAGAGACGGAGGAGGGAAAGATCAAGTGCAAGACGAATGGACGAGGGGAGAGAAGAAAAAGGGGAGGATGGAATGTTTAGGGGGTGGAGAGGACCAGAAAGGGAGGACAAGGAAGGAAGGAAGGAAGGATGGGAGTGGAAACAGAGAGAGAGAAGGATGGATGGCCAGGAGGAGGGAGAGGAGATGGAATGAATCGCCTCTTTGGGGGCCGCGGAGGACATCAAAGGACTGAGAGGAGACGGGAGAGCATGATGGACTGGTGGAAAAGAAGAGGAGAGAAGCACGGACGATAGCCAGGGAGGAGAGAGAGGGAGTGGGAGAAATGAAAAGGAGGCGTAGGTGATGAAGGAATGGAAAATGAAACGACTGGGAGGGCAGATTAAAGATGAAGCGAGAGTCGGGAGAGAGGGAGATGGAGAAGGGAGACGGTTCGCAGAGAAGAGTGGGATTAGGATGAGAAGGGAGTCATGGTACTGGGAGGCGGGAGAGAGAGAGAGAGAGAGGTACATCAAAGCCAGGGTGATTGCAATGGAACGAAGCGGAGGTGAATTGATGGCGGTGGGATTGAGCTTGGCCTGATTGAGCTTGTGTGGTTCTGTAGTATCTCACAGTAAAGCAGCTACTTCTCTCTCTCGCTCTTCTGTCCAGGGGACTGTCCTAGTCCTGTCTGTAACCAAACCCTGTGATACCACCCCCCCCCTCCCCCCCTCTCTCTCTCTCTCTCTGGCACACTGACACTTCCATCCTCGCAGCATGAAAGAGCAATCCCTAATCTGCCAGGGGAGGGGAAGGAGCGCACAGTTTCCAGACGTTTAACCGCTGAAAGCACCCATCATCACGGCTCTTGATAGCGTTGCGGCTAACACTGCAGCGGTGCTGTCAATCCAGCGGTACCTACCCTACCCTACCTACCGCCTTGATCCAGTGGAGCTTGTTGTAGTATTGTTTAGAGATGTACCATTTATTCCCCTTTACCCAATATCGATGTCGATACCCGTAACTTGTGTATCAGTCGATATAGCGAGTACCGATCCCATACCGGTGTGTCATTTAAACAAATCTAGGACAGTGGTTCTCAAAGTGGGGTCCAGGGACCATCTGGGTTGCTTGAGGCAGGTTCCTTACAGGTCTGATATGGGGATCCTTGAGCATAAAAAGGTTTGAGAACAGCTGATTTAATAATTGTTAAAGTGCAGTTACAAGTTAGTAAAATAATAATGTTGACAGACAGTACAGTTATAAAACATCAACTGAAGCATTCAAAATATGACTGTAAATGAAATCTCATCGTTTGATAGATTACTCAGTATCTGAATGGCATAGACTGGCATACTCACTGATGCCGATACCAGCTTTTTAGCCAGTATCGACATCTTTTCCCATACTGGTATCGTAACAACTCGTATAGTGTTGTTGATCCAGTAGATTTCAGTTCAGTGGTGTAAGTACCTTTACTTTAATATTGTACTTAAAGGAATAGTTCACCCCCAAAATAAATTTACCCCCATTTGTTCCGGATGGGGGTCCCCATCCGGAATCAATGCTGGTAACTCTACTCTCCATAGCATCAGTAATCGATAGAAAAAAAGTCATTTTGGGGGTGAACTATTTCTTTTTTACTTTACTGGAGTATTTCAAATTGCCAGTACTTTTACTTGTACTCCATTTCAATTATTTTAAAACTTTAGTTACTAGTTACTTTGTAGATTTGTGATTATTATTACATTAACGACTTCGGCCCTATATACATTGCGTTCATTTAAAAAATTGCCAATCTACAAGCTCACAATGCATCGCATCGCAATGCATTTTGTATTGATGTTGGTACCATAGGAGAGATAACAGGCAAAACTTCTTGCATCATTTCTGAATTATCGTCACAATTGTTTCCATGTTGAAAAATGTTCATACATTTTCAAGCATTGTTGAGAAATAGTATAATAATATACAAAGTCTGAGTTTAAAATGGTTTATATGGCCTAGTTTGCAAGTAATTGGGTCCCCCAGAGTTGGGTGTCGAAGTGTCCTTGAGCAAGACACTCCTAATTGCTCTCGGTGAGCAGGTTAGTGCCTTGCATGGTTTCCTCTGCCATCGGGTGTGTGAATGGCTAAACGGTAATGCCCAATAATTGTAAAACACCTTGGATGAAGGCGCTATATAAATGCACCATTTACAATTAATGGTCAAGTAAAACCTCATGATCATGACAGTCCTGGATGGAGCCCAGCCCCTCGGGGTGGCTGTTTAATTTATTATCTGGAAGGAGAGTCATTTTCTTAAGGCACTTTCATGTCTGCAAGCTGTTTCTGTTTAAGGTTTATGTAACCAGTATAAGTGTATTACCGTGTACTCTTTGTGTGTCGTGGGCTGTGTTGTGTGTAAATTGGATTTGTTGTTCGGGACGTGATCAGAGAGTGTGTGTGTGTGTGTGTGTGTTTAGTCCAGACGCTGTGCAGATCTACATGTTGGTGTGTGTGTGTGTGTGTGTGTGTGTGTGTGTGTGTGTGTGTGTGTGTGTGTGTGTGTGTGTGTGTGTGTGTGTGTGTGTGTGTGTGTGTGTGTGTGCGTGTGCGTGCGTGCGTGTGCAGATGGTAACGCTAGCCCTCAGGGACACACACACACACACACACACACACCATGCCAGGTGAATCATCTGTCTGTAGTGTTGCTCTCTCCATCTCTTGTCTTTTCATTTAATAGCCTGTTTTGTTCTTATGGTGTTCTCTGTTTAGCTATATACTGTAGAGACGTATGTGTCTGACTCACCTTGTGTCTCTCTCTCTCTCTGTGTCTCTGTCTCTCTCAAAACCCACTGGATGAGACATCCCACTTTCTCATTCACACTAAACCCACACAGCGAAACACTATGTACTATACTGTATATAGTTTATATCATAACTGACTACACACACGCACGCACGCAGAGTGGGTGAAATTCTTCTTTTGTGCAAGCTTGAAGGGAGAGTTCAAAATAGCGAAGAGAGAGTAGAACAGAGAGGAAGGATCGCATGAAAAATGCATGAAAAAAAAATAGCAGCGGGCTTATGGGAATCACGCTGGCATGTCCATGGTTAAAAGTCAAGGATGTATAGCTTACTGCGTCTACATCCACCTACATGCCTGTACTTATACATCCTCTGTTAGGTGGAAACCTCATATGTCCAAAGCAGTTTCTTTTCTGGATCCAAATTCAAAAAACGTCATTAGTAGCAGATCTGCAAGCCCGAAGCACGTTTCGAGCTTGCAGATCTGTTACTTTCGATACTTTTGTGTGACGCTCTAGTACAAGAGTCTTCAACAGGGGGTCCGGGACCCCTAGGCGGTCCCCCAGAGTTACTACAGGGGGTCCTCTAAATCTTTGTGTGATAGAGCCTTTTTTCTCTTTTTTTATATTAACCACTTGAACCCTAGCGTCCACATTCTGAGAAATTTAGCCAAAAATAGCAGATCTACAAGCTCACAATCTTCTATTTTTGACAAAGAGGTTTGGTGTAGAGGGGGGAAAAGAGCAGACTAAGTACAGAGTGAAAGGTCAAGTTTGCTTCGAATGGATGTAAATACCACATAATCTGTTGTGGCTCTATGCACTCTGTGGACGCTGTTGTTTGCCCTGATCTATATATTTTTTTTATTCTATTTTATTTTTGAGTGTGTGTGTGTGTGTGTGTTTTTGCTGTTTTTGTTTTTGCATTTGTTTTGTTTGTTGCTTTTATGTAATACTCCTTGTCATGTCCTATAAGTTTATTAATGAAAAAAAAAAAAAAAAACAATAAACATATTGTTTAAAAAAAAAAGAAAGGTCAAGTTTATTAAGTATTGACGGTACAAGTCGTTAAATATCTGAAAACACAAATTTACATGAATCCAAAATACACTGATGATTGTGCTGTCAAACGATGAAACTACGAAAAGGTTGTGGGGGTCCCTGCTTCATCCCTCTCTCAACTAAGGGGTCCTTGGCCTGAAAACGTTGAAGACCCCTGCTTTAGTATGATCAAGTTAATTTACGAAAAAACACAAAAAAGTCAACATCTGGAGATAAGAGGTTTGAACGGTAAACAATGCAGTTTCCATCATCCTGTGTGTTTGCCCCCGCCCACCCCCACACACAACCTATAGAGTAGTTCAACCACAATATCCCACTCAACCAGATGAATTAGTTCAACACAACTGAAAGCAAGCACACACACACACACACACACACACACACATGCACATGCACACACACACACACACACACACACACACACACACACACACACACACACACACACACACACACACACACACACACACACACTCTTGCACTCTCCGTCTCTCTCTCAAAATAGGCCCCTTGCTTTGATCGAAAGAGTCATATTAGCTGTAGGTCCTCATGTATGTTCACGCATGCACGTGCTCACACACACACACACACACACACACACACACACACATCGTATAACAAGATGAACACCCACTTTGTTGCTGTGTCACACTTCCGCTCTGCCTCCAGATAGAATATGAGTCACAGCTCAGTCGTCAATAAACACAAACACACACACATGCAAGATGTAGGGATAGGACGATATTATCGTTTATCGGGATATAAAACACTCGCGATAATCGTATCGTGGAGATTTAATTTATTGTGATATCGTCCTCTGTCATGCACTGGGATCAATTCACCTTTTATTTGCCGAGCTGCATATCCGGTACCACTTAAACCCTCTATAATTGGTAAAAGGTACTTATAATATATGTACGTGATAGTCTTTTTTTCACTCTCTATCAAATGTCCTAGCCAGAAAATAGCCGATCTACAGGCTCACAACGCTTTGCAACGCAACACGTTGTGAGCTTGTAGATCGGGTATTTTTTTGGCAATAGTTCCACCCCAGGATAATGGATTTTGATTATTGCGATAATATAGCAAATTGTGATTTCTTTGGTCACAATAATCGTGATATGAATTTTTCATATCGTCCCATCCCTAGTTACATGTGGTTACAAGTCAAGACCTCATAGTTCAGTGATGCATTCGGTACATACTGTCCACATCACACCATAAGCGTGTCACTCACCTATATTGCCTGTACAGTATGTCACTTACTGCTGTACAATGTACGCTCACCCACGTTATCGCACTCTCCTGCTTTCTTCCTTTAAACACACACATGCAAGGCGTTGTGAGCATGTAGATCTGCTATTTTCACAATATTTATCTGTGGAACCGAGTCACATTAAATGTAATACCTACAATTCCAAGTGCTTGTCAGGGTGGGGGTCCCCAGTTCAAATATGATTATTTTGGGTTTTACAGCCTAAAAAGTTTTGAGAACCCCTGGTATAGAGCATTAACAAATTCATCCACCAGGGGCATTGACAAATCATTCTTATGACTTCCTATCTAGCCAAGCTTTATAAACTATATATTTTTTAAAGAGGAAAAAAACAAAAACAAAAAAAAAACGAATATTCGACGTCGGTGAACAACGTCGAATAGTGACTTTGATATTCGAATATTCGAATATTTGGTATGTACTTGCATGCGTGTGTGTGTGTGTGTTGTTTAGAAGCTGATGGGACTAATACCTGGCAGTCTTATGGGTTTTGTTGACATAAAGTGTTGTATTTTAAATAATCTTCGGTTCCATTCATGTGTTCCGTAAGGAGGAGCACTCATCTCCCCAGCGCCGTGCCTCGATCGCCTCGTTGCAGCTTGGCGGTAAGCATTTTTGGCATAGCGGGGAACAGATTTTACACGGGGAGGCTTTGCCATTGTTGGACTTGATATTTTTTGTGGAATTATGTTTTTAGTTTTTGGAGCGGTGAAAGCGCTCCCAATAGACAGGTATGTCCGTGGGTATGTCCGTGGCTGGGTGGCTGGGTGGGTGGCTGGCTGGCTGGCTGGCTGGCTGGCCGTGTCCGTAGCCTGGCAATACCTTGAGTGGCCACACACAACACACTAGTTAAAGGAGGGGCGCTGTTTTGTGCAGGCCAGGCACACTCACCACTCACTCACAGGCACAGTTTACAGTTTACAGTTTAGGCATTTAGCAACACACACAGGGTATAGCTGCTCAGATTCACCGCTCCACTTCGAACCGAGGTTTGATTTTTTAGTATAATTTATGTACTAAGGCAGTGGCTCTCAAACTTTGAAATTTGAATGTGTCCCCTTAACTCAAACAGTGTACAAATGGAACCAAATCTTGTAAGGGTCAATTTAGACACCCATAAAGGAACCTAGAGTGTCCCTGCTATGAGAACGACTGTACTAAGGAATGCACTGAGGAACACTTTTGAAATGTAGGAGCTGGCACTTGCTCAGGCTGTTTTTACCGGGTCATGCAAGGGCAACGACAAATGAGGGAAGTTCAGTGTGGCTGTTCTTCCATCACTGCCTCTGTGACAATCCATACTATTATCTATATTGTATATCCATATATTATCTATAATCTAGGGGTACTCAACAAGGCTAGTAAGCGAAATAAAAAAAGAAGACATGATAATGCTTTTGAATTGAAACTCAAAAAAGCATGTTTTTGTGGTATAGCCTGACAGCACTGCGCCAGTGCTCGAGCCATGTTATGCTCCCCTTTTGTTTGTAGTAGAAGTGGTGATGGTAGTAGTATCAGTAGTAGTATAATAAAGGATCATAGGATATGGAACATTGGAGGATGGAGAGAAAGAAAGCGAGAGAGGTACAGGGACAGAAGGTGAAAGAGAATGATTGAACAAAGACATGATATAAAAAAGATAAGGAGTCGAGACCTGCATACCGATTAGACAGGAGAATGCATGTGTTCATGTGCTGAATATTATATTGTATTGATGATAATCTAGGGCAGTGTTTCTCAAAGTGGATTCCAAGGACCCTCTGGGTTCCTTTGGGGTGTCTATATTGACCCATACAAGTCTGTAACTCTGACAGTGTACAAATGGAACCAAATGAACCCTAACGGGTCCATTTGGTTCCATTTACACACTGTCAGAGTTAAAGGAAGACCTTGAAATTTGAACGTTTGAGAAACACTGATCTAGGGGTACTCAATAAGACTAGTAAGCAAAATAAAAAAGAAGACATGATAATGCTTTTGAATTGAAACTCAAAAAAGCATGTTTTTGTGGTATAACCTGACGGCACTGTGCCAGCTAGTGCTCGGGCCATTTTATGCTCCCTTTAGTTTGTAGTAGAAGTGGTGATGTTAGTGGCATTAGCAGTAGTGGCAGTAGTAGTATAATAAAGGATCATATGATCTGAAGGTGAAGGAGATTGATAGAACAAAGACATGATATAAAAACAGAAGGAGTAGAGAGAGACCTGCATACCGATTAGACAGGAGAATGCATGTGGATGGGGTGAAGAAGAGAGAGAGACTGGAGACACGCCAGGGAGCAAGGGAGGATGGGATAAGGACGGATGGAGGGAGCGAGGGATGAGGAGGAGAGACTAAAGCCAGGGAGGATGGGAGGCGGAGGAGAGGAGAGGGGAGCCGAGGAGTGGAACGGGATGGAGAGAGAGAGGGAGAGAGATGGAGGAGCCGCTATCGACTGAGACAGGCGGAGGGATAGAGAATCGGGAGACGCCTGGCGGAGAAATGAAATGAAAAGATCCTAACGTGAAATGAGTAGGGGATGAGAGAGGGAGAGAGAGAGAGGGGGGAGAGTGAGTGACTGGCGGGCAGCTTGTGTTACTGAGAGAGATAAAAAACTGCGGAAAGGGATGACCGAAAGAGATGGACTGGAATGTACACACACAGTCACACGCACGCGCGCGCATTTGTTTGTGTAATTTGCGCATGAGTGCATACCTATTATTTCCTATTTTTGTTGGGTGTTTAACGCATCATTTGTTCCTGCGTCCAAATTACAGTGGGTCATGTGTCACACCGTGAAATCCTGAGAGGTCCTTTCACTCTGCCTGGGACTGGGAGTGTAAAAAATGAAGCAGAGTCCAGGGAGCATTTTTACAGTGCATTTTTTACACAGACTCGTACAGTACACACTCTTAATACATTGTGTCAATGTGACCGTGTTCTCGTTGTAGAAGCCTGACACCCTGTGGTACAGTTTGACAAGCTGACATAACTGTTAATAGATCTATTTAGACATCAGCATCTCTCTCACACACACACACACACACGCACGTACACAGGCAGTACGCACACACACAGACACACATACAGTACGCGTACACAAACACGCAGGCAGGCAGAATGTTTTAATGCGGTCTGTTTGACAACACCCGCGCCACAGCGAATGGAAAACTGTCACAGAGGGAAGGAACGGAGAGAGCGGCAGACTGATGGTTGGTTTCATTTCACGCTTAATCTCCCCTAACGGAACCCAACGCAGAGGGAGGAAACACAAACAAAACAACAATCTTTTATCGTTAAAGACGAGAGCCAGGCGGGACGGCACTTGCCGCCCGGCCTTCTCCCCGTCTCACACAGCCTCGCCTCTGCGTTTAATCACAGCCAGGGCCCGGGTTGTGGGTTGGGGAACAGCGATTGTTGTTGTTGTTGTTTTTTATGGATGTTTTTTTCTAGATTTTCTACAGTTGTGTTGGGGAGGACGTGGTTGGAGGACGGAACAGTTGGACTTCCTTCCATTTCGCAGGCAGTCACTTTATTATGTTTCTTCAACACACAAATAGAGGAAGAAGGAGAGCTCCATGCAGGAACAACCCCACAGTGCTGGAGTTTTACTACGCACCTGTGTCACCTCAAGACCTCAGGATTGGACCCATCCAATACCTCCCTAAAGGAGCCTCTTGAGCCCCTTTTCCACTGATATGGCCCAACACCACACCAAACCACTCCACACCACCCACTTGTGCCAGGTTTCCCACTACAAGGACCTGGCTAGAGTGGTGTGAAAGTGGTACTAAATGTGGTACTAAAAAGTATCCAATCTAGAGTAGGTCTGAGCTAGGCCAAACAGAGCCAAACACTTCATAATCACTCACTGACTTTTCATTTAGACCACCAGGATATAGTTGTAGTAATACATGCTAATAGATTATATTGTGTTATAACCACTATTATAATCTATTATAGTGTATTATAGTTATCATAGTAATACATTAATACGTTATAGTGTATTATAATTAGGATAGTTGCAATACAATTCTATATTGTATTATAATCACAGTTAAACGGGTCAATTTGTTTCTTACCGATAGGGGTACTTTTGTGTAATGGAAAGTGTAGATATTTGTATGTTGTGTGGTGTGGTGCGGTGCGGTGTAGTGTTTTGTAGTGTGGTGCTAAAGCTGCAGTCGAAAAGGTGCTTTGTTGGTTAAAAACGAATAGAGCAGGAGGGAGGAGTTTAGCCTTGGAGATGGGCAGTGATTTGGCCACCACTGACGACCCTGCCATCAGGAGGGTGTAGCGGTTCAAGGGTCGAAACACCTGATGACGATGGACCGCCTGAAGACATCAACTATTCATGGCCAAGGCTACATTCACTAAACGTGAACAAAAAAGAAGCATCTTTATATGTAATTATAATAACACTGGGTTGGGTTTTCTGAAGAGAGAGGCACAGAGAGAAGGACAGACCGATGGGGCTGTCAGGATTACAACGTTCTAGTTGCCGATTAATACTCACACAAATTATTGGGATTTAATTGTGTTTTTGGCATTGAATACAATCTGTCATATCCATTAGATATGTTCTGTATTATAAATAATTGTATACTTTCAACAAAAACAATCTGATCTACAAGCTTACAAGCTTGTAGACCGCTTGGACAGTATAAGCGTGTTGTAAGCTTGTCGACCTTCACTTCCTGACGTGTTGTTGTAAGCTTGTAGATCCTGCTATTTCTGCCATTTTTGGGAGAAAATGTTTTTTCAACATGGAAACGATTATGACGAGTATTGAAAAAAAACACGATTATCTCAAATAATTGCAATTAGGCGATTACATAATAATAATTGTGACATACAGACAGACAGAAGCTGTTGAATCCCTGTGTCTGATCAACACAGTCACACTGAATTAAAACCTGATGGATTATACTGTCCTTTCTGTACTGTCGCTTCTCTATCTCTCTCTCCGCCTCTCATTGTCCCTCTTTCTCGTCATATTCGCCGTTATCTCTCTTCCGCTCTCCAGCTTTGTTCCATACTGTTTGTCTGCCGCTTTAGTACCGTATTTCTCTCTTAGTGTGGAGGTAGCCAAGGCATGCATACATGCATACTGATCAGCGGCATCGCAATTAGCTTTCACTGTGAACGTGTGTGTGTATGTATAGTACGTGCGCTGTGTTGTTTGAGCGAGCTTATCTTGACTTTTGTTATTTGAGTCCTGTTACTGTTATTTGTATTTATTCAGGTGAAAGTGCACGCGCATGCTGCAACAAAGCCTGTGTTTCTCTGATGTGTGTACTGTATGTATAACGTACGTGATTTCCATGTGAATGCATTTCTTTGTGTGCACAAGAAGAAAACAGAAGTATTTCAGATTCCATTGTATAATTTCCCTGCCCGCATTCATGGTTGGTGGAGTATTGTAATCGTTTTCTGTGGCTCTGCGCTCGTCTCTGAGCAGAATCACTTGAAAGAATGGGTGGGGTTTTTTTTTTTCACGAAAGTATCAAATTATTCAGGCCAGTGGTTGCCAAACTTTTCGGGTCGAGACTCAAAAGAGAGATTAGACGTTCGCCTGTGACCCACTGTTTGGGAAGCAGTGATATAGGCTGCCCTAAAGCGATTATTAACTGTGTAGCGGGGGTCAAGGTCACGATCAAGGACAAGGGCGCACATCAAGAACAGATTCAGAGCTCCGCAGCTGTTGCCTGGAAACTAGGGATGGGACGTTACTCGTTATTATCATTTATCGTGATTGTACTGGTCTCACCAGCCAGGGTTATCCAGTAAGTTAAACACTCAATTCAATAACTCCAGTAGAAGCCAGGACTTGTTTTTGAAGTTTTACTGAATCAAAGTGTGAAACTGAAATAAAGCATAAATACAATATATTTCAGAATTAAAGTACACAATATCAATAATTTGCATAAGATAGAGGTAAGTATTAAGTATACACAAAAGGTAGGCATTATACTCAATGAACAGGCAAATAAAGAGGCAACTATTACATACAGATGATTAGCAGGTGGATACTGAATGTACTGTACTGTGTGTGCACCCATTTCAAATGCTATCAATCCATTCAAAGGGAATTTGTCATGTGTAATAAGAGCCTTGAATGGTGAGAGTAGCTGGCATACTGTCTACCCGGTAGGTGTTTGTCATTATTCTGTGGGTTGATAATGGCTTTTGCTATTTTATCCCAGCTACTGCTATTGAAAACGAAACTTAAGCTCAGTAGGTGTTTTGTCATCATTCTGTGGCCGAAAATGTCACGTTGTTTTAGCGCTGGTTCAAATCTGGGGAGGGGAGAAAAATTATAATAATGACATTATTTAAATGTACTTTTCTCCGTGGCAAATATATGATAAGGTTATATGAATATGGGCATTGTATGGCTCAACAGTTTAAAGTTTGTTACAGTTGCTATGGCAACCATAACAACGTGATTTTTTTTTTGTTTATGTTTCTTTAAATTAATTCCCCTCCAATCCACAAAATGCAGCTTCTGGGTGATTCCCCCACGGGATAAATAAAGGAATCTATCTATCAATCAATCAATCAATCAATCAATCAAGTTTATACAACACAGCTTTTTTTTTTTTTGTAATCTTTTTCGAACTTGTTAGAGTCTATTTAGACACTTCTCTTAATACACGAAGGAGCATGGTAGTCTACTGGTTGAGATGCTTGACCTGCAATCCTTCTACTTTTCCGCAGGGCAGAGGTTCAATTCCCAGAAGGGGTTGTGAATGGAACATAATTATTTGAGCACATAGTTTCCACATTCGCTTTTTTTTGCTCAAAGGGGCTTTTCTAAATATATGTTATATAAATATTGGTCCATAATACGGTTTTACACTAAACAACCACTCGGATATTCATGATTATTCTGTCCAAAGAAATCACAATTTACAATATTATCGCGATAATCCTATCCTAACATCCATTATCCTGGGGAGGAACATTAAACATGCTAATTTAATTGTTTTATTGGCTATATAGACTATTCTATATCATCCCTAGCCCATTGGTTCTCAAAGTGGGGTCCGGGGACCCCCAGGGGTCCTTCAGGGAGTTCCAGGGGATCCCCAGCTAAATGATAGTTAGGAACCAAATGGACCCTTATGGGTCTGTAACTCAGAGAGTGTAACTCAGCTAGCCTACACTCTCCGAGTTCAATTAATATTGATTTTACAATAATAAATGGGGTCATAGAGATTAAATGGGGGGTCCGTACCCTAATGGAAAGGCAAACTGGGGGTCCTTGAAATTAAAATGGTTGGGAAAATCGGCTGAAAATTCTTCTCTTGTGTGTGTCTCCGGCATATCTTTTCAAATGAGGGACGACGGGCCAATAAGTGTCAATTTGGGGGTTCTTGACATGAAATGGTTTGAGAACCACTGATGTACTGTACAGGTACATAAGATTAAAACCTATTTTGGTTTGGCTTCCTTCAAACAATGCAACAGCACCAGATTTGAACCAGCTTCCACATAGGGTCTCATTGTAGAAGGCCCCCCCTCAAATCCTGACCTAGAGTTTCATTTGCTTTTTTAAGATCGAAGGGGTCAAATCACGATTTCGGGGTCTAAAAAAATACCCTATTTCAACTGCGTAAGCTGAATTAAACATTTTCCCAGATAAAAGACACTTATTCTGACACGCTTTTTGACGCTGAATCCAATGAACCCGGTCTTGTCTCTATACGACACTCCTAACTCTAAAGGTCAAGGAAAAAGGTCGCTTATGGCTCCAAAATGGGCCTTTTGGCCTTAAAATCAATAAAATATTCAAATAAAATCTGGCTGTTTCAGGCAGGACACGCCTTTCATATTTGAAGTATGCCCGATCCAATGGAATGGGTTTCGGGAATCTCCGACAATTTTAACCCTTTCCTATTGCGAAAAAGACACGAAATTTGCACGCCATGAACACGATTACACATTTCTTCGGATAAAGGACACTTATTCCGACTTACTTTTTGACGCCAAGTCCGTTGGTGCTGGTGCCGTTGTTTGAAAATATTTCGGTCCGTTTCTAACACTTCTAGAAGGGCTAGCTCGGGTTCTAGGGGTCGTAGAGACAAAAGGGTAACAGATTCTTGATCTGCTCACCGAGACGGACGCATTGATGTGTGTGTCATTTCTGAGCGACCCCTAGGGGGCTAACCCTAATTCCAACTAGGGGTACGTTTTACTCCGTACACGAATGTCGTAGAGAGATGATAGACACATCAGCGTGTTCGTATCGCAGAGACGAACAAGCCTATATAACTCTCCTCGCACACAAACACTCCTGTGAGTTGATTGGTAACTTTGGTTTGCTGGCCAAAGGGCTCTAAGGGGTATACACTCTATGACCCTTGTGAAATTGGAGATCCCAGGGATAAGAATGTCGTAGAGGGACATATGAGATATCAAAATGTTCGTCTCGGAAAGCACTACAACATATCTCAAAACGGAGTTCTGATATCTTATCGTCTCTGAGTTATTAAGGCTAAAAGGCTAACCCTAGGCTAACTAGGGTTGGCTTTTATTCACGAACCAATGCATTTCATGGGCTCATCTTTTAGTATGTTTTAGAGCGCATTGAGACGCACGCTTTGATATGTGTTTCGTTTCGTTGCGACATTCGCTGTGCGACGCTAGGGTTAGCATTCTTTTAATTACTATAAAATCACAATAGGATATTCGCCTTACTAATTTCAACCTTAGGGCTAAAATTACGTGTAGTTTTGGATAAAAAATATATCGGAACACCTACTGACCTGGAACTGCCTGAAACACACCAGGAAGTGGCTATTTGAGGCACTTCCGGTTGTTATAAAGACATAAGACTAGTACCATTCAACTCTGCGTCCCAAAATTAGTCTAGGGAAGTGGTAAAATTCCAGGGTTACTTCCGGGAACTGCCTGAAACACACCAGGAAGTGGCTATTTGAGGGACTTCCTGTTGTCGTACAGACCTAAGTCTGGTACCATTCAACTCTGCGTCGCAAAATTAGTCTAGGGGAGTGGTAAAATTCCAGGGTTACTTCCGGGAACTGCCTGAAACACACCAGGAAGTGGCTATTTGAGGCACTTCTGGTTGTCGTACAGACGATGGTGCATCAAAATAAAACCTGCATATTCGGACTTCGACACATGTGATTTGGGGGGGGGTAGCCAGAATCCTGGAGCAGAATAATAAAATGGCGTCTCAAAAATGGCAATGCCTTTGCAAGCAAGCTTGTAGATCTGCTGTTTTCACAACATGTAGCCTATCTGTGGAACTGAGTCAATGTAATGCCAGGGACCCCCATAAGAGAAGATTTTTTCAGCCGATTTTCCCAACCATTTTAATTTCAAGGACCCCTAGTTTGCTTTTCCATTAGGCTACGGACCCCCCATTTAATCTCTATGACCCCATTTATTATTGTAAAATCAATATTAATTGAACTCGGAGAGTGTAGGCTAGCTGAGTTACACTCTCTGAGTTACAGACCCATAAGGGTCCATTTGGTTCCTAACTATCATTTAGCTGGGGATCCCCTGGAACTCCCTGAAGGACCCCTGGGGGTCCCCGGACCCCACTTTGAGAACCAATGGGCTAGGGATGATATAGAATAGTCTATATAGCCAATAAAACAATTAAATTAGCATGTTTAATGTTCCTCCCCAGGATAATGGATGTTAGGATAGGATTATCGCGATATTGTAAATTGTGATTTCTTTGGACAGAATAATCATGAATATCCGAGTGGTTGTTTAGTGTAAAACCTATATAAAACCGTATTATGGACCAATATTTATATAACATATATTTAGAAAAGCCCCTTTGAGCAAAAAAAAGCGAATGTGGAAACTATGTGCTCAAATAATTATGTTCCATTCACAACCCCTTCTGGGAATTGAACCTCTGCCCTGCGGAAAAGTAGAAGGATTGTAGGTCAAGCATCTCAACCAGTAGACTACCATGCTCCTTCGTGTATTAAGAGAAGTGTCTAAACAGACTCTAACATGTTCGAAAAAGATTACAAAAAAAAAAAAAGCTGTGTTGTATAAACTTGATTGATTGATTGATTGATTGATTGATTGATTGATAGATAGATAGATTCCTTTATTTATCCCGTGGGGGAATCACCCAGAAGCTGCATTTTGTGGATTGGAGGGGAATTAATTTAAAGAAACATAAACAAAAAGAAATCACGTTGTTATGGTTGCCATAGCAACTGTAACAAACTTTAAACTGTTGAGCCATACAATGCCCATATTCATATAACCTTATCATATATTTGCCACGGAGAAAAGTACATTTAAATAATGTCATTATTATAATTTTTCTCCCCTCCCCAGATTTGAACCAGCGCTAAAACAACGTGACATTTTCGGCCACAGAATGATGACAAAACACCTACTGAGCTTAAGTTTCGTTTTCAATAGCAGTAGCTGGGATAAAATAGCAAAAGCCATTATCAACCCACAGAATAATGACAAACACCTACCGGGTAGACAGTATGCCAGCTACTCTCACCATTCAAGGCTCTTATTACACATGACAAATTCCCTTTGAATGGATTGATAGCATTTGAAGCCGGTGGTACTGTATTGTATGCTCATTGCACCAATGAGGTACTGTAGGTATATACTGTATATAACAGAAGTAACTATAAGCAGGTCAACACAACTGTATTCTCAACACAGCGTACTGTAATGACATACTGTAGTTCTTTTTTCACAGGCTCACAATCAAAAAGGTAAGTAGACTACAATTAATTAATTGACATAGCTATCAACATTAGCACAGTCCCAGCAGGCCATCATAGCATCCAGAATTACATGGATAACAATAATACAACTTTCTGCTTTAGTTCACAAATAAGGTGCTCTTATAGACAATATAAGTCTCATAAACAAGTATACTCACAGACAATGCGTCTTAATAAGCATGTGAAGAGGATGGAGACAGATAGAGATTTCACTGATAACACTCTGCTAGAAACACATGCAGAGAAATGCATTCTCTTCCTGATCTGACAACAACATCCTGTCTGGACAGGAAGTGACACAGGTTGATTTTTACATGGAACTGCTTGTTGTTTAGTGCCCCCTACTGGCGGCCTATTCAGTCCAGAACACTCCCGTCTGGGTTCTTTAATGAACCCACATAAACTTCACTTATCACTAGTGTTTTCAAAAGACATAAGGACCACTTAGGTAACGGTTGAGAGAACACTTAAGGGTTCGAACTTTGGAGAATAACATCCAACTTTCTCATTATTCTGTCCAGGAGGAGGAAGAGAACGAGGGGTGCAGATTTTCTTGGTCAACAGCACAGCTGGTTCAGGCAGCCAAGTTGTGCTGCAAAGGCAGGCTGCAGCGACTGACCTAGGCCTTTGGTCCGATGGGTTGCGTCCTGTGGGAATGTCCATTAACTGAGGTTTGTGGTCACTGGCTGACTGACGGAAGACTGGCTGGCCCAAACTCTCACCGGTGTCTGTCACTGAGCAATGTGTGGAGAGGGGAAGGCAGGTGATCTTTTCTTTCGCTTGGACTTTGCTGGTGTGTGGCTGAAGGTAATGACGATGGCTGTTTTCTAGGATTGAAGTCTTGAAGTTGTTTACTTGAGCCTGCCTTTGTGCAGCTCCAATACATATGTCACCAATGATGACCCACCCCAAGTCCAGCCTTTGGGCAAATGGGGTGTTGAGTGGGCCATTAATCTGCTCCCGTGCCTTATGCACTTCCAGTATATCTCTTCCCAACAGCAGAAGAATATCGGCCTTTGGATCAAGGAGAGGGATCTCCCTGGCAATGTGTTTAAGGTGACTGTGTCGAAGAGCTGAGTTTGAGGTGGGAATCTCAGAGCGGTCGTTTGGAACCTGTTTGCATTCCAGAAGTGTTGGAAGTGGGAGACTAATCTTCTCATCCACTGACTCGATCATGAAACCGCAGGTCCTTCTACCTGCTGTCTGCTTAAGCCCTGCACATGTCTTCAGTGTGTATGGTTGTGGATCTCCTTTGATGTTAAAGAGTTTGAAGAATTTGGATGTAGCTAGAGACCGATTGCTTTGGTCGTCTAGTATGGCATACATCCGTTTCGATTCCTCCCGATGTCCTCTGGGAAACACGTTGACAAGGCATACCTTTGAGCATGTGTTTTCGCTCATTCCATCTTCGCACACCTCAGTGCACTTAGATGTAACTTCGTAATTGTTGGATTCATCAGGCTCCCCGCCGTGCTCTGAAACGGGAGAATCTGACCTTGGCATCCAAGGAGCTGGGCCTCGATGTAATGCTGAAATGTGATCATTTCTACCACATTCCGTGCATTGTATTTCTGCTCTGCACTCCTTTGCAAGGTGACTTGTGGACGAGCAGCACCTGAAACATATATAATGCTCTCTCAGCAACAGTTTGCGGTCGTCATAGCTCTTCTCTCTGAAGGCTCTGCACGCCTTTAGTGGATGAGGCTTGTCACAGTGGATAGGGCATTGATTGGTGAGATCTACATCTCTTTTCTGATCTTCCTTTTTGCCTGTCGATGAAACTTGGGTGTTGTGGACTGCTACAGGTGTACGGTCATACTTGTCAGACTGGTCTTTCTTTGCAGTGGTTGACTGGAAGGTGATGGTATTAAAGCTGGGGTCTGTTCTTGTTCTAGCCTCGGTGCGAATGAAGTCCACAAACACACTGAAAGGTGGGAAATGAACTTTGTGTTGAAGCTTATACTTTGACCCAACCGACATCCACTTTTCCTGGATCCCGTATGGAAGCTTCTCTACAATTGGGCTGACTCCTCTGGAGTTATCTAGGTAGGAAAGGCCAGGTAGGTTGCCATCCAGCTTTGCGGCTTCCACCTCCATCAACAGATCCCCTAGCTCTCTGAGTTTTTGTGGGTTTTGGATTGACACCTTCGGAAAGGTGTCCAGCTTGGCGAATAGGGCATGTTCGATGGCCTCGGGTGAGCCATAGGTTTCTTCCAACCTTTCCCATGTCATATTTAAGCCTCTAGATGGGTATCTGATATTAACGGCCTTCATTCTGCGTGCATGCTCAGATGATTGTTTGCCAAGCCACTTGATGAGAACATCGAGCTCTTCTCCTGGTGAGAGGTCTAGGCCGGCTATGGCACTTTGGAAGGATGATTTCCATGCCCAATAGTTCTCTGGCTTATCATCAAAGGCAGTTAGCCCTGTCGTTACCATCTGGCAGCGAGCCATGTATTTGGCTAGGTCGAAGGTGGTGATTTGGCCACCTTGGTTTCCAATAGGGTTGTGTTGGGGTTGATAGACAGCAGACTGTTGTTGGCTTTGTATTTGCGGACTGTCCCAATGCTGGTGCTGACAACTATGTTGACCAGAAACGGGTACAGAGAGTTGTTGACCCCCTATGCTGGGTTTCACATCGATGTACCTGGAGCTTACATATTCACTTGGGTGGATATTGTGAGTTGCATTGGGGTAGGCAGTTTGCACATGTTCACTTCGAAGAACGTTGTGACGTGGAGTTGGGGAGGCAGCTTGCACTTGGACGTGTTCACCTGGGGGGTCGTCGTGACTAGGAGTTGGGGATGCAGACTGTACCTGCACCTGTGCACTTGGGGAAGCGTTGTGACTTGTAGTGGGCGATGCATATTTTACTGGACTAGTGTCTTGGGGTGGATAGAAATGTTTGCTTTTTTCATCTGGGGGTGATCTGACTGGTTGGTGAATGGATTCGACACTGGCTTGATCATTCACATAGTCTGCTGTGCGCTGAAGTCGTTGGAGAAGAACAGGTATTGGTGCGCTTTTCAGCGACTCACGATCTGGTTCCATTAGACCTGCTTCCATTATTTCCGCCTCAGCTAGAGCAGCATTCATTTCTTTTTCTTCTTGCATAGCTTCTAAAGTGGCTTGTACACGGGCAGCTCGAACTTTTAACTCTATTTCCTTATTTGCGTAAGCAGCTCTGGCTTGGGCAGCTTGTGCTTTGGCTCTCGCTCTGACGACAGCTAGGCTGGCATTGGATACTAAAGACTTGTACGATCCACGTGACAATTTAGATGATGTGGAATGACCATCTTCGGGCTGCAATGTATCTTCTTGCTTGCTTGTAGCCATGATGATTTGGGAAGTACTGTAGGTGTGGAGACTGTAGTGTAGGTGTGCTCCGTGCTGGCTGATGGCTTGTTGAGTGAGGAATCCTCCTCTCCTCTCTCCTTTCTTCACAGCCTATCCTGTGGCTGTCTTTTCACTGTACTGGTCTCACCAGCCAAGGTTATCCAGTAAGTTAAACACTCAATTCAATAACTCCAGTAGAAGCCAGGACTTGTTTTTGAAGTTTTACTGAATCAAAGTGTGAAACTGAAATAAAGCATAAATACAATATATTTCAGAATTAAAGTACACAATATCAATAATTTGCATAAGATAGAGGTAAGTATTAAGTATACACAAAAGGTAGGCATTATACTCAATGAACAGGCAAATAAAGAGGCAACTATTACATACAGATGATTAGCAGGTGGATACTGAATGTACTGTACTGTATTGTATGCTCATTGCACCAATGAGGTACTGTAGGTATATACTGTATATAACAGAAGTAACTATAAGCAGGTCAACACAACTGTATTCTCAACACAGCGTACTGTAATGACATACTGTAGTTCTTTTTTCACAGGCTCACAATCAAAAAGGTAAGTAGACTACAATTAATTAATTGACATAGCTATCAACATTAGCACAGTCCCAGCAGGCCATCATAGCATCCAGAATTACATGGATAACAATAATACAACTTTCTGCTTTAGTTCACAAATAAGGTGCTCTTATAGACAATATAAGTCTCATAAACAAGTATACTCACAGACAATGCGTCTTAATAAGCATGTGAAGAGGATGGAGACAGATAGAGATTTCACTGATAACACTCTGCTAGAAACACATGCAGAGAAATGCATTCTCTTCCTGATCTGACAACAACATCCTGTCTGGACAGGAAGTGACACAGGTTGATTTTTACATGGAACTGCTTGTTGTTTAGTGCCCCCTACTGGCGGCCTATTCAGTCCAGAACAGTGATAAAAAAACACCCTGAATATTCGTGTTGTGGAGATTTCTATTTATCGTGAGAACTTAATCCTGGAAATAAAGTACTTGATACAGTCTTGTTTTCACTCTCTACCAAATCTCTTTGCTAAAGAATAGCAGATCTACAAGCTCACAATGCGTCGCGGCGTGTTGTGATCGGCTATTTTGTGGCAAATGTTCCGCCCCAGGAAAAATCTCTGTTGGGGATATTTTGATTATCAAGATAATATTGTAAATTCCGATTTCTTTGGTCACAATAATCGTGACATGACATCGTCATATCATATTGTCCCATCCCTATTGAGGTGAAAGTGATATCATTAGCCATATCTGGGGAAAGGGGAGACGTAGAACAAGTGATGCAGGGTTTAGTATGAACAGGACTGTAGACAGTGATGGTGTTACAGGTGTTGGACTAAAGCCTCGTCACACTTAGTTGCCTGTCGAACCGGTGTCGTCGTGCTCAGTAAATAGCAGATCTACAAGCTCACAACGCGTCATGAATGTGACGCGTTGTGACTTGTGAGCTTGTATATCTGCTATTTACGGCATGCAATCGAACACCAGCACGCAACACCTGTCTGCCTATTAGCCAATGTTGTGGCAGTGTTTGTACTATGTCTGCATTTGTTAGTGCAGTATGTGTGCAGGCAGCTCTCTCTCTGTGTGTGTGTGTGTGTGTGTGTGTGTGTGTGTGTGTGTGTGTGTGTGTGTGTGTGTGTGTGTGTGTGTGTGTGTGTGTGTGTGTGTGTGTGTGTGTGTGTGTGTGTGTGTGTGTGTGTGTGTGTGTGTGTCTTGTATTGCTGTCTGTTGGCAGCTAATCTCTCACACTGCTAGGCCGATCATCGTCGTATGTCTAGTGGACACTGACAGCAGGCCACGGTCCCTGTACATAATGTCATGACATATACAGTAATGTTATAATATGTCAGCTCTCTCATGTCTCTCTCAGACACACACACACACACACACACACACACACACACACACACACACACACACACACACACACACACACACAGGTCTCAGACGAGGTCTCTTTCCAGAGACGATGCTGGTATGGTCTGCCACCTTCCAGATAGCGGTGCAGCAAAGCCCACACAGTGCAGAGCCAATGTTAAGTGGATCATCACAGACACTCACCGTGTGTTCACAGCAGTGTGCTCACAGCAGTGTGATGCTGGTAGTACCGTCACACTTAACTTCCCTTGTTGTTTCTTTCTATCTGCATATGACATATACATACAGCATTTAACCCCTATATTTCAACCATCTTGAATATGTTGGAATTTCACTGCATGCATGATTCACTATTATTCTTAGGGCATGCATGCCTCCTGGTGGAGATTTGCGCATCTTTCTAGTTCACTCTCAGATGCTCAGGCATGAATGCACGGCGCACACACACACACACACACACACACACACACACACACACACACACACACACACACACACACACACACACACACACACACACACACACACACACACACACACATCACCAAATAGTATAGCCGGTTACCTAATAGTAGACAGAGGTCTGGTCTGACCCCCCTTTATGTTATGTTATGTTATGTTATGTTTTATTTGACATGGACATCACAATCACATTGGACGAACCAGATGCATTGATAAAAGTGATTTTAGTGCTAATTCTCATCACCTGTCCACAGGAGGCTTTTCTATTTTACAATAATCGAATGTGCATATTAAACGCCGGTTCAAATAAATGCCGGGGCTAGTATTTGCAGGGGGGTTATTAGTTTCTTCAGCCTCATTTTGCATCCGCCTGGGCTATTATTTGCAGTTTCTTCAGCCTAATTGGAAATGTAACCAAATAATAGCCTTGTGCATGCCGGTGCAAAAATCAATAAAAGCCCGTTGCAAATAGCCACCTGGTTCTTAAAATGCGATATGTGATATACTGTAATTCACAGTGTGTTGTGGCAGGCACCCAAATAATGCACCCTGCAGATAGTCAAATTGTCGTGGACTGGACACACCCCCATGGCGCGAGTTACCATGCGCCAAGGCATAATGTGCCACCGTTAGAATAGGAAACTATACAAGTGTGTGTATAGTGTTGGACTGAGGAGGTGGTCTCTGGGAGGAGAGGGGTGTGAATGTTTGAGGTGTGTCTGGCTCTCTCTCTGTGTCTCACTGACTATGTGACCTGCATGGTGATTCACAACCTGGAGAATGAGAGCCTCTGTGAATGAATCTCTATCTCTGTACTGTACTGTGCTGTATGTACCATCTATCTATGGGGCTGTCACCATTATGACATTTTACATGACGATTAAATGTCAATCAAATAATTGCAGGTAACAATTTAATTGTGTTTTTGTCGTTGACAATTACATTTCTGTTTGGCTTTGTAGGCTTTGAAGTTGCACATGGCAGATATGACACATAACCTAAATATACAAAGAAATGACTGACATGTTTGACAACTTTTTACGTTTTTTTTTAATTAACGTCCTACTCGATCATACGACAGAGTCACACAAAAACATCAGAAGTAGCAGATGCGCAAGCTCGAAACGCGGCGCGGAACGGCAGGTTTTGAGCTTGTAGATCTGCTACTTATGCCGTTGAATTTGAATCATGAAAAGTAACCAGTTTTGGACATTTGGTTTCCACCCGATAGAGACAATATATTATACGATTTATCTCTATCTCTCTCTCTCTCTCACTCACTCACTCACTCACTCACACACACACACACACACACACACACACACACACACACACACACACACACACACACACACACACACACACACACACACACACACACACACACACAGCTGTTTACCGCCTCCTCTCCCATCCAATAGCCAGACTCTTAAAATGAACCGAGCGTCATCTCCTCCTCCTCCTCCTCCGCTCTGTCTGTCTGGACTCTGGAATGATTGATTGGCGTCTCGGCCGGCCAATCACAATGCCATCCTGGTCGGCAGTGACAACACAGGTCAAGGTCTGTGAATCATAGCAGACCACAGAGCTTTTGTGAGTCACTGCTCTCTGCTGTGGGGCCAAAACCAACTATTCTTCTTCCATCCACACACATGCAGTCATACACTTAAACAGCTGAAACTGTTTAAGTGTATGACTAGGACTCGGCAATTAACCACAAATATATGGAAACATGTTTTTTAGATTTAGATTGATTAAATACTTTACTAGTTTGAAATGTAAACTGCAAGAGGTACAGTCAGACATTAAGGCTAAAAGAATAACTCAAAAAGGTTCTGGAGACTTGTTTCCATTGTGGGGCGGCATAGCTCAGGGGTAGAGAAACCGTCTTTAGAGCACGAAGTTCGAATCCGGGCTCCCCCTGAGTTAATGTCGAAGAGGCCTTGAGCAAGACTCTGAACCCCTAGTTGCTCCCGGTGAGCAGGTTGGTGCCTTGCATGGTTTCCTCTGCCATCGGTGTATGAATGTGTGTGTGAATGGGTGAATGTAATGCACAATCTATGTAAAGCACCTTGGATTAAAGCGCTATATAAATGCACCATTTACCCTACTTATCAAAAATAAAGGAAAAAGGTTATCGAAAAAACACAGCCTGCTCACGTATTAGGAGGGTAATATGAGTCACCAGAAAAAATAATGTGTGTTTTTAATGAATCTATCATGGTTAAAATGGAGTTTGAAGTTACAATGGGTGTGTATGTGGAGAGTCCCTGGATCAAGCCTCCTGATAACATTTGCATCAAATATCTAAATATTGAATGAAGCAAATTAAAATCTGTTCAGGGTGTTCATAAAAGCCTGATTAGTCCATAAAATTACAAAAAGTTTTTTTGAAAGTGAAATATCCCTTTAACCATTCCCTCTTAATGGTCTGATTCCCGGTTCCCATAACAATTCCTATATTTAAAGAATAATAATATTCATTATAATCTTTGATAAGCACAAATTCAATCATACATGCACCGGCTATTATTGTAGTGGTTCTCAAAGTGAGGTCCAGGGACCCTCTGGGTTTCTTACATACACAATGCTTGTTCTGTGTTACACATTTCTGCTGATTCCAAAGTGTTAATCCTTGTTAATCCGCTGTGCTTCAAAGCAAGGCACGTTGCGGGCATGGCCAAACCAACCAAAGTTGAGCCAAACTACAGCCATGAAGTATGTATCCTATTTACTTCACCAGTGTTCACAAATTGTTCTCACAACGATGTCCCTGAGGCCAAGATCTGAGTTGGGTTGATCTGGGTTTCTCAAAGTGGGTGCCATGAGTCCAGGGGTGCCTCAGAAATACTTGTAGATGGTATTTGGAATTTATCAATATCACTTCGGTTCACCCACTTTCAGTTGAGTTGCACTGTACTTGTTGTGATCTTTTTCAGCCTACATATACACAGTCTCTTCACCAAAACTAGCAGATCTACAAGCTCAGAACACGGCACGTTGTGATGCATTGTGAGCTTGTAGATCGACTTTTCCCCCCCAGAATGGGGATGCTGGGGTTGTAAAACACCAAGTACAAGTTATTTTCAATCTGTCCAAATGGGAAAAAGATATTCTCTCAAGTTTTCCTGATGACATACTGTATCTTAGGGGGAAATTTGACATAAATGTAAGGCACTGTAAAGTAAAATGTACTGTAATTCACGGGTGACATGGATGAAAAAGTATTTTTTTTCATCCATGGCATTGTTATTTACCTGAGACAAAAAAAATAATAATTGAGAACCACTGTGGTAGATTATGCTGTTTTAGCATGACTACAGTGATTATTGTTTTAAAAGTGTGCAAGGGCTGAAATGCCAACGTTTCGACATTACTACATCTTCGTCAGGTCACGTCTGCCCTGCCTTTATCCTACTTACTACTTTTTAAACGGTTTGTAAGTGGCCGACCATGCAGCAATATGCTGCTACTGTATATACGGGATATTAAATCAACTGGAGGAAAACGATGCACCCTGCAGAGAACAAATAACCCCCGCCACATCATCTTTGGATAACAGCACGACTTGACATTGATGATCCCCTCGCTTTGGCTTCAGATAAAAACATGGAGTAACAGTTCTTCTCTCTGTGTAGAAGTGTTGACACGCTTCCAGGCTGCCTCCGCTCCACACTACGCTGCTATTTTAAGGCTCTTGTTGTCAGTGAAGCCTCTCTCTTCTGCGCGCGTGGCTC